>NC_056735.1:947918016-948028016 GCF_019279795.1 Protopterus annectens
GTTCCTCCTGAAGGTGGCGCAGGGCCCACAGAGGAGGAGTTCCCAGGCTGGGCCCCAGATGTGCTGGTGCCTGGTGCCATGGCCAGCTGAGGTGGGACAGGTGGGTCCGCTGGGACCAGCCTTCCCATATGAGCTGTGTTGCCGCAGGTTTATGGCAGATATGGATTAGTAACAGTCAACAGCATTCAGGATTAGTTATAACAGCATGCATAGCTATTCCCATTAACCCGACACACCAGATTTAACACAGCTGCAGAGCAAGCAGAACACATGCATATATGGAACAACAATGACCATTACAGGAGCATCCAGGTTTCATTGATGACCACAGGCCACCAGTATGGCTGTATTTTAACATGGCACATGCATAGAAACAAATGTGAATATTTATAAACCATTAGGACATATGTCCCAAAAAATGTTTGGAGTGTACACATACCAGTTGAGGAGGGTCATTGGGTTATTATGCACATATGGTAGGGGTGAGAGAGAGGGTTCAATTAACAACTAATATATCCTTGTAGTTTTCACAACATCCTTAGTCACTGCAGTGATCTTTCCCTAACATGTATTATTACACTACACAATGGCCTTATATTGTACACTGGTATGCTTATAGATTATTATATACGTGACCTGTGTCTTGCATACAGGCGTGACAGGCTGCAGGTGTTAATGCAACATATGTTGAGAATTGCTGTCATACACTTTGGGTGAGGTGCTAAAATGGCAGGTTTGTTTTAATATACATTCTCTGACTATGTACACATTTGACTATCAGTTATTTATCATTGACAGCTGCCTACATTTCTTGGGTCATCACACTGAATTTTCAGGGGAACAGGGTACCAAGCTGGTGATATGGGCCATTTATCTGGACATGCTGGACAGATTGGAGCAGTTGTGGGGTATAAATATGCATACAACTTACAATTTGAACATTCAAGCAAATTCTGTACAGTTGTTGGGTGTAATTATGCATACAGCTTTCTATCTGAACATTGTATCACAGTCTGTACAGTTGTGGGGCATGATTATGCATACAACTTAGTAGCACTCCCAGGAGTCAAACCCCTGCTGTGTGTGAAAACAAAATATTGCTAGCATCACAGTACACTGTGCTATCAGGAAATTGATGTAAAGCTTTCAACTGTTTTCTAAGTCTCCCTGACTTGTACGATATGACTGACCTCTTGGCACTTCCAGCATTGTTATGCAGGACTTCATACCCATTTTATCTGCATACCATGGTGTGGGTGACACTGTTTAAGATACAACAGTACTTTTATAGTATGGAACAGATCACAAACATATGAGAGAAGAGTAAACAGAAGCACTCCTTGAGTTATACCTTTATTCACAGACTATTAACACATTTATTTCTACTGGTACAACACTTTCTAAGGCTCTTATATTCTTTGTTATGACAGTACATGCAGACGGATTACTAACCTGCCTCGCAACACAGCCTTTGCAGCCTAGCATCATGGGCTTGCTGGTTCGCAGCCCGCTCATCTGCACCTGTCAGAGAAATGCATTGATATTTAGCCATACTGATCCGTAGTATACACAAGCTAGGCAATTATTTACTACTTAGTGGAATGTGTACTTACTCAGTACTGGGGCATTGGCCATCTGCCAAGACTCCTGGATCCACTGTTCCAGTACATCCCCCCTCCGCCGCTTCAGGTCAGCATGGTGGTGCCTGACCTGATCACCAGTCTGGGGGATACCTGTGGCACTGGTGAGGTCACAGGCAAGACTGTCCCAGGCCTTTGTTTTGCACTGCAAGCCCAGGTACTGGCCCTGCAGTAGTCTCTGATCATGGTGTTTTACCAGGAGCCATACCATAAATTTTGACTCCTGGATGCCCCAGCATTGCACTCTGAATCGAGTGCCTTCACCCACACCAGCCATTCTGCCTGCAGTAGGAAGATACAACCAGTTATGAGACATATTCCAGCCTGTGGGGTTTACATATAGCCATTTTCCTGCACTTTCCCATGATTGGCCAGTTTTGAAAAGGCTAAGCTATGGGCACATCTGCTTACATAAGGTTGGCACTGCTTAAAGAGGTATACCACTAGGCAGATTGAATTGGCTCCCCTACACATTGCTTACACTTACTAACATGAGCTGTACTGTGGTTAGCATTGCTTCGTAGTTGATTATCACTATATTTGCCATTTGGCAATGATTTATTCTTCATTGCAGGTTATATATGTGTCTGGTATCCGTGATTCATGTGTACATACACTGTATGGGGACCTGGGGACTTCTACACTCTATTACAGTAACACCTCAAATCTATGCTTACTGCAGTACTCCAGTTCACATATTTATGTTATGTAGCAGGTTATACCACTGTGGTAGTGAGGGTCGGAACTTTGAATGTTGGCAGTATGACTAGTATAGGGAGAGAGCTAGCTGATATGATGGACAGAAGGAAGGTGGATATATTGTATGTGCAAGAGACCAGATGGAAGGGGAGTAAGGCTAGGTGTATCGGAGGTAGGTTCAAATTGTTTTATCATGGTGTGGATTGGAGGAGAAATGGCGTAGGAGTTATTCTGAAGGAACAGTATGTGAAGAGTGTTTTGGAGGTGAATAGAGTGTCGGATAGAGTGATGTTTATGAAGCTGGAAATTGATGGTGTAATGATTAATGTTGTTAGTGCATATGCTCCACAAGTTGGGTGTGCAATGGATGAGAAATAAAAATTTTGGAGTGAATTGGATGAAGTGGTGATGACTGTACCTAAGGGTGAGAGAGTGGTGATTGGAGCAGATTTCAATGGGCATGTTGGTGAAGGAAACAGAGGGGATGAGGAAGTGATGGGTAGGTATGGTGTTAAGCAAAGGAATGCAGAAGGTCAGATAGTAGTTGATTTTGCGAAAAGGATGGACATGGCTGTGGTGAATATGTATTTTAACAAGAGGGAGGAGCATAGAGTGACATATAAGAGTGGAGGAAGATGCACACAGGTGGATTATATTTTATGTAGGAGGGCCAGTTTGAAGGAGATTGGAGACTGTAAAGTGGTTACCCGGGAAAGTGTAGTTAGGCAGCATAGGTTGGTGGTTTGTAGGATGACGTTGGTGATCAAGAAGAGGAGGAGAAGTGTGAGGGCAGCACCAGGGATCAAATGGTGGAAATTGAAAAAGGGTAATTGTGAGATGGAGTTCAGGGATGAGTTAAGACAGGCACTGGGTGGCAGTAAAGAGTTACCAAATAGCTGGGTAACTACATCAGATCTAGTAAGGGAGACAGCTAGAAAGGTGCTTGGTATCACATTGGGACAGAGGAAGGATGACAAGGAGACATGATGGTGGAATGAGGAAGTACAGAAGAGTATACAGGCAAAGAGGTTGGCAAAGAAGAAGTGGGATTATCAGAGAGATAAATAAAGTAGACAGGAGTATAAGGAGATGAGGTGCATGGCAAAGAGAGAGGTGGCGAAGGCTAAGGATAAGGCATATGAAGAGATGTATGAAAGGTTGGACACTAAGGAGGGAGAAAAGGACCTGTACCAATTGGCTAGACAGAGGGACCGAGCTAGGAAAGATGTGCAGCAGGTAAAGGTGATAAAGGATAATGAGGGAAACATACTCATAAGCGAGGAGAGTGTGTTGAGGAGATGGAAAGAGTACTTTGAGGGGTTGATGACTGAAGAGAATGAGAGGGAGAGAAGGTTGGATGATGTAGGGATAGTGAATCATGAAGTACAATGGATTAGCAAGGAGGAAGTAAGGATAGCTATGAAGAGAATGAAGAATGGAAAGGCTGTTGGCCCAGATGACATACCTGTGGAAGCATGGAGGTGTTTAGGTGAAATGGCAGTGGAGTTTTTAACCAGATTGTTTAATGAAATCTTAGAAAGTGAGAGGATGCCTGAGGAATGGAGAAAAAGTGTTTTGGTACCGATTTTTAAGAATAAGGGTGATGTGCAGAGCTGTAGTAACTACAGAGGGATTAAATTGATCAGTCACAGCATGAAGTTATGGGAAAGAGTAGTGGAAGCTAGGTTAAGAAGGGACATGATGATTAGTGAACAGCAGTATGGTTTCATGTCAGGAAAGAGCACTACAGATGCAATGTTTGCTCTGAGAGTGTTGATGGAGAAGTACAGAGAATGTCAGAAGGAGTTGCATTGTGTTTTTGTATACTTAGAGAAAGCATATGACAGGGTGCCTAGAGAGGAGTTGTGGTATTGTATGAGGAAGTCAGGAGTGTCAGATAAGTATGTAAGAGTGATACAGGATATGTACGAGGGTAGTGTGACAGCGGTGAGGTCTGCAGTGGGAGTGACAGATGCGTTTAAGGTGGAGGTGGGGTTACATCAAGGATCAGCTCTGAGCCCTTTCTTATTTGCTATGGTGATGGTCAGGTTGACAGACGAGATCAGACAGGAGTCCCCATGGACTATGATGTTTGCAGATGACATTGTGATCTGTAGTGAGAGTAGGGAACAGGTGGACGACACCCTGGTGAGATGGAGATATGCTCTAGAGAGAAGGGGAATGAAGGTCAGCAGGACTAAGACAGAATATATGTGTGTGAATGAGAGGGAGGATAGAGGAATGGTGAGGATGCAAGGAGGAGAGGTGGTGAAGGTGGATGAGTTTAAATACTTGGGGTCAATAGTTCAGAGTAACGGTGAGTGTGGAAGAGAGGTGAAGAAGAGAGTACAGGCAGGATGGAGTGGGTGGAGAAGAGTGTCAGGAGTGATTTGTGACAGACAAGTACCTGTAAGAGTGAAAGGGAAGGTCTACAAGAGGGTAGTGAGACCAGCTATGTTATATGGGTTGGAGACAGTGGCAATGACAAAAAGGCAGAAGTTTGAGCTGGATGTGGCAGAGTTAAAGATGTTAAGATTTGTACTGGGTGTGATGAGGGTGGACAGGATTAGGAATAAGTATATTAGAGGGTCAGCCCAGGTTGGAAGGTTTGGAGACAAAGCCAGAGAGGCAAGATTATGTTGGTCTGGACATGTGCTGAGGAGGGATGCTGAGTATATTGGGAAAAAGATGCTAAGGATGAAGCTACCAGGTAACAGGAAAAGAGGAAGGCCTAAGATAAGGTTTATGTATGTGGTGAGAGAGGACATGCAGGTGGTTGGTGTGACAGAGCAAGATGCAGAGGACAGGAAGAAATAGAAACAGGTGATCCACTGTGGCAACTCCTAATGGGAACAGCCGAAAGAAGATGATGAGCAGGTTATACCACTTCACACTGTACATAGATTCAGTTCACATGTTTGATTTGATTTTCCTGTGGTGAGGATTAGTTTGCTGATACCTCATTCATATCTATTGCTATGATGGCTTAGTGGTTAACTACTGTGACTATAGTGTACAAGGTCCTGAGTTTGAGCTTTGCAGACAGTTTATTTTGTTGCTGGGCAGAACATGGGCCATTGGATACAGAGTGATTAAGGCACTTTAAAGCATTTGTAAGCAGGTGTGCGGGTTTGTGCCCTCTGGTTACAGTTTCTTACACTCAGTTAGCTTCTACTTTGCTTAATCTGTGTAGGCTAACCCCAAGCAAACACACTTAAACATGCTTACTACTGCTTATTTGTGCTTAAACCTGCTTTCTTGTGCCTTATTCATTATGTCACTGACACTTCACATGTGAATTTAATGCAGTACTCCAGTTCATATTTAAATGTTATTATGTAGGTTATACGGCAAAAAGATGTAAAAATATGTTCATATACAGATTTCACATGGAAAATGATATGTGCTGCAGTGGGACTCGAACCAAGAATACCTGATCATTAGGTGGGTGCTTTAACCACTACACTATTGCTGTACTGCTTCATTTGCATATATATTCCCTGTTATCCTATTCAGCCTTTTCAGCTGCTTTAACCATAGCTAAGCGATGGGCACACCCGTGCACCAACGGTTAGCTGTACTCGGGGTTTTAAAAAAATATAAGGGTCTCTTTGTTTTATTTAAATGTACTGTTGCTGTTGAATACATGGGGACTGTTGGTGGGGATATGCAGACACCTATGAGTGGTCTCGCTCATTTATTTACACTTTCTTCTGTTCTACTTTACAGGGGCGTGTTTATTCTGAGAGCTCTGCTCTCATACACACCCCCTGCACTCGTCCACACTCCGTGTAGGATTTGGAGCTCAGGCAGCACGCTTGCATTAATATGCATGGCGCACTGCCGTCCTCCTCTTAAACTGCCGCTTCCGTTCAGGACTAGAGTAGTCCTGCATGGAAGATTTGTAAATCTGGGGGATTTTCATATACAATGTTTTAAACTTTCAGGATATTCAATATTCCACATTCTGGTTTCAGTATTCTGCAATTCAGGTTTTTGGCAATTCACAATTTCAAAGTAGATCCACACACACACACACACACATATATATATATATATATATATATATATATATATATATATATATATATAGACAGATATATATATATATATGGATCACCTTTAAAACCTCGAAACCGCGTTTGCCCAACACACTAATGACCGAAACGAAAAGACCGACAACATAAAACGCCGACAACGCAAAACACCGAAAACCATTACACCAACACACTACACGTAAACAACACAGTACACTACATAACATATGCACTATCCCTAACCCAAACCCTAACCCTAAGGTCTGACACTACCGCACACTTACCCTACCTGCACTCTAACCCTAACTCACTTACCCACCCCTAAACCCACAGTCCCTCGCTATCGCACACACACCCTACCTGCACCCTAACCCTAACTCACTTAACCCACCCCTAACCCACAGTCCCTCACCATCGCACAGACACCCTACCTGCACCCTAACCCTAACTCACTTACCCACCCCTAAACCCACAGTCCCTCACTATCGCACACACACCCTACCTGCACCCTAACCCTAACTCACTTACCCCACCCCTAACCCACAGTCCCTCACCATCGCACACACACCCTACCTGCACCCTAACCCTAACTCACTTACCCACCCCTAAACCCACAGTCCCTCACTATCGCACACACCCTACCTGCACCCTAACCCTAACTCACTTACCCCACCCCTAACCCACAGTCCCTCACCATCGCACACACGCTACCTGCACCCTAACCCTAACTCACTTACCCACCCCTAAACCCACAGTCCCTCGCTATCGCACACACATCCTACCTGCACCCTAACCCTAACTCACTTAACCCACCCCTAATCCACAGTCCCTCACTATCGCACACTTACCTGTCCGCTCCCTAACACTAAATCCCTCACTCGATCGCACACTTACCGAGTCCGTCGGGTTCTCACCTTTTCGGTCATCTGCTGTATTCTCATCCCGTCGGATTCCGTTTCGGGCAAACGCGAGTTCGAGATTTTAAAGGTGACCCATATATATATATATATATATATAGAGAGAGAGAGAGAGAGAGAGATTTATATGTGTGTGTGTGTGTGTGTGTGTGTGTGTGTGTGTGTGTGTGTGTGTGTGTGTGTGTATGTGTGAGTGTGTACATTTATTAAGTTCATCATTTCACAATGCTTCTCACAATGTTAATTCTTAAAGAGCTCCAGGCATCATAGCTCACAATAGGTCTGAATCATAGGGAATATATTTACTTATTCTTTACATAAGCAGTGATACACAAAATACACATAAAAACTGTCCCCCGGATACAGCAAGCTCTGCACGGAGTGCAAGAGTAGTGCAAGAGCTCATACATGCAATATGGCTGCCGAGCAATCCAAGAATGAACTCCCGGGACGTGCACAGCTGCTCCTACACTATTCCTGCATGGACACCACTGCTATATGCTAATTACTGAAAACCATGGAAATGAGGTGAATTAGCAATCCAGGAAGCAGGCAGGTGTCTGTGCAGGAATAGTGTAACCTGCAGAAATGTATTTGGTTACTAACCAAATGCATTCATGAAAATTACAAAACGGAGGCATGACAGCTTAAAGAAAGCATGTATTCAATGTAGTAGGCATGCCAAAGGCCAAATATATGGCCACTGGCATGAAAAATAGTTGAAATTTTATAAAAAAAAAGTTTTTTTGTTTTTTTTTTTTGGCCAATCTCGGCCATTTAAACATAGGGCAGCAGTGTGCAAACTGTAAGCTTATTGGAGCTGTGTAGCCTGTGTTTGCCCTTAGCTAAGGAAGGGAGTGTGCTGAGGCTGCCTAGCAATGTTTACATTGCTTAAATGGGTGTTTTAAACAAAACAAAAAAAAATAGGAAATAGCAGCTCTTTCACATCTGAGCACTTGGTATGTGTGGCGCGCCTTGGGCCTTAAATGGGAAGGCAATGGGAAGGGAAAACAGCAGTAGGAAGGCAATCAAGGAGAATTTGCATAGCTGGCAGGTGAAATGTATCAGAATCAGCCAATTACACAGGCACCAGCACACTAATATAAAGTATGCAAACACCTTTCAGTCTGTTTTTTCCTGTAAACTCTACACCACTGGTGCACACAGATGGGGAAATTTTACCTGACAAAACTAACAAAATGTTATGGGCTGCTGTCACTCTCATACATCAATATGTGCCAGAGGCTGAGGATGGTGAGGATGTGAATGCTGATGACCATCCCACACTGAGGAGCAGGAGAAGAGTGTACAGACCCAGGGTAACCTTCCAGGGGCTACATGAGCTGGAGATAGTGGAGCGCTATAGGGTGGACAGGGATATTCTACAGCAAATTGTTGAGCTGTGCCAGACCTACCTTACACAGAGAACCAACAGAGATGAACCCATTCTAGTGGATACCAAGGTATGTGTAGGCTTAAGAATACTAGCCACAGGTTCCTTCCAAAGGGCAACTGGGGATATCATGAGGATCTCACAGGCATCAGCATCCAGGGTACTCCACCAGTTCCTGGATGCCATGTCAGCACATGCCAGTGAGCACATCTATTTCCTCAACACACATGAGGCATTGACTAGCAATATGCATCTCTTCCACCAAATAGCAGAATGCTCTGAGGTAGTGGGTGTTATAGACTGCACGCACATACACATTAAAGCACCACCTGGTGAGCGGGGTAGGGTCTACATAAAATGCAAGGGTTTCCCCTCCATCAACTGTCAGGTCATGTGTGATGGCCAGGGCATTATCTTGAATGTGTGTGCTGGCAGCCCTGGAAGCTATCACAACTCCCACATTTGGCATATGACACAGCTGTACCAGTCATTTGCCAATGGGAACATGCCATATGGCCACCTAGTGGGAGATGCTGGTTACGCACTGCACCTGTGGCTGATGACACCCCTCAGAAATGCACACACACCTGAACAAGAACTCCATAATGAGCCACACGCACAAACCAGAATCATAATAGAAAGTGTGTTTAGGATGCTCAAGTCACAGTTCCGCTGCCTGAACATATCCGATGGAGCCTTGCGATATTCTCCAGCTACATGTACACAAATGTTCGTAGTATGTGCCATGCTACACAATATGATCCTGCAAAAACAGCTGCAGCAGGAACAGCATGGGGCAAGGCCACACAGCCCCCCACCATTGCCAAGGCCATCACAGCCACAGAGTGACTCGGAGGAGGAACTACCTGAACCTGCCCATGTAAGCAGAAGGAAGCATGCCCAGTATGCCCAGGTCTTGGCAAAGAGGGAACAAAGCACATACACTAACACGGTAGGGACCCAGGGAATGACACCTCTCTCTGACTCACACATACAGTAAAATGGATGCCAAATATGACGCTACCTGTGCTTTACCATTTATAAGGAGTGTACTATGTGATCCGACATAGTCAGCCCTCCAGCACCGTCCTCAATACTGGCCCAGCCACAAGGTAAGTCACTCTCCCTATGAATTATTGAACGTAGTAGTATGTTATGCTAGTTATATCTATGGTAAGGACGCAAGCATGCAAGGGAATCCGGTGGCTGAATAGGATATCAGCAGACAGTGGACACCTATATGAGCAGCATGAAATCCATAACAAATACTGGTGTCAACATACTAGGCAGTACTAGACAAGGTGACAAATCCCACTGAGTACATGTGGTGGCCCAAATGTGTGTCCATAGGACACACACATGCATGTCAGTGAGGCTCACACACCCACCACCAGCCTCAGCCAGCAGGACAGGTGTAGATGACCATAAAGAAAGGCTGGGATAAGGCCTCAAAGTGATGGCAATGGTGAACAGCCCCCCCTCCAGACCTACACAGACAGACTACAACAGGTCTGGCAGTTGTATGTTAGTTCTGAAGGATAAGAAGTCTAAAACTGAAATGTTAGGTCAATAAAACCTAAGATCTGTACTCTACTGATATGCCTCCAGTCTGCATGATAGGTCAGAACACAATATGAAATGGAAGCCAACAGAGTACCTGAAATACCAGTATAGTCACAACAAATGTTTAAAGTTGTCAGGTGTGCCCCTCCCACAATCCTATGTAGAAATGCAGTAACATGTAAGTGTGAGGAGTAATATCAGTGGAGCACAGATTACCTGAGCTGGCCCAATCTACAGGATAGATTGTTGCATGTGCACAATATGCAGGGAGTCTGCGTGTTAGGTTGTTATGTGTTCAATATTGTCTGGAACTGGTCAGCATGTAGGCATGGAGGGTTCTGTCTTGGTGGCCTATGGCACCCTGCCTGCATCCAGACCAATGGATCAATATGGACAGGAACTATTGCTATTAAAACCTCACACACTTACCTTGTCACCCCAGGGAAATCCACTGGCTCACAGTCTGGTAATGTAGGAGTGAAAGGATGCACTGGCATGCTACAGATGGCCTGAATCACTACCAGATGGCTTACAGTCCTCTGTCAAAGGCCTGTGCCTCACCTGTAGTGCCAATGTATGGTATTTCATGGGGTCCCAATTAACAACCTAACACAGTCAACTGAACACAAATGCAAGGCCATGTTGACAAATCCCAGTAGCATGCCCCCCATGTCCTACTGCATGAACTGTGGACCAATCCATAAATACCACTGGTATGAAGGGCCAACTATAGGGATACTTCTCAGATATTGCTCACATAATATTAGGAAGAGGATAGAATAATGGGGGGGGTGTAGAAGCATGGACTTCATGGAATGTGTGAACTCTGAAACTCTGATGTGTGCCCATACTATCCCTGCCTGCAAACCCAGTAATGGGTGGCTTCAAACCTGTTCGTAAACCACAATCTGAAGGGGAACTGACCAGATATATGAGCCCTGCCTCTGGGTAACCTGGGTGAATCTGTACAGCGGAGAGGCATTGCCACAGCAGAATACGGCCATTCTGTTAAGTTGATATATGTACAAGAAGGGGATCCTCAGCCACCATAGTACCAAGGTTCTGGACCATTTACACAGACCCATTAGCAAGTGTCTGCAGCTACCCCTCCAGAATGGCAGGAGTGTGCAAGAATGTGTAGGCTATGGACCACAATACTGGACTTAGCTTCATTCATCTTGTATTTCCCAGGAAATAACTGTGAGTAAATAATTATATCTGTCAGTAGCTGATGACATAATACATCACAGTGTAAAACAGTACATATGTCTGAATATCTCAGCTAACACCAACCATGTAAAACAAGCAGCACAGACAGCAATAGTTATAGTATCCCCCTATCTGTCGCCCATTTTGACTCCATATTGTCAACCTATCTACAGATATCCTGCAGAAAAAGGTTGCTAGCAGTAGGTGTAGAAAATCAAAGCCTGGACTGGAGTACAACCCTACCTGAAATGGATTCACACACTCAATACAGAAAGTCATACTGGGCATGCTCGTACACTTAGACAAATGAAGCCCATGTAGAGAAATGAAGCCCATGTCTGATGAAGCCCATGTAGAGAAATGAAGCCCATGTCTGACAACACAGTGGACTATACATATATGTCATTCGCAGATGTCCGTGCACACACACCAAGTTGTACACCATTTATGCTTCACACAGACATTGGATAGGAATACTCACACATATCCAAGGCCTACACACTATAATATGTCAAAAGTACACGCACAGAGATGTGGGGAAGAAAGAGACAGACAGTGACAGAGAGAATTCCATTATGAGGCCTGTACCACCCACTACACATCCAATTGGCCAATATCACATGATGTGCTGATGTCAATCACTGTAGACATTCCTTTTGGTAGCCCTCAGCCCTATAGTGTCTGTGGTGAGTATGATAACTGTGTAACATGATAGTACAAATCAGTATTTATGTAGCATTTGTATACTCAGTCCTGTCAAATGTAAAGTTGTGTGTGACTGAGTGTGTTTCAAGAGGAATAATTTATGGCCCATTCACACACACTGCACTTCCCATTGCCCATGTTAGCACTCCTGCTGATGTCAGTCAGCTTGAAATAAACATCGGCCAAATATCAGCCTTATCAGCTCTGTGGCACTCACGATAACTGTGTAATACTGTAGTGTAGCAAACTAGTTAGGTAAGAATATTGTCACCACACACAAAAGATAGGCTTCTCCTTTAGAAGGGGTAGAAATATAAAAGATTTTTTGGTCCATGGTAAATATTGGATGCCTTTAATAACAAACATCAAGGAAGTGAATATCAGAGGGACATTTGCTTGTGGTAAATGCAGTATTTGTAAATACGTAATGAAGGCTTTTACAAGGATCAATGGTAAAAAATTTCAAACTAGTGGAATATATAATTGTAACACAGAGAGAGTAATATATGGCTTAAAATGTCCATGTGGTAAATTTTACGTGGAGGAAACTAAGAGATGCTTCTCCAGTAGGTTGAAAGAACACATAAAATATATAAAAAAGAACAGACAAGCTAGTCCTGTAGCAATTCACTTTAATGAGTTTCACAATGAGAACCTCAGAAGGGTTGCAAGCCACGGTATTAGATGGAGTGGAAATTAATAGTTTTATGACTAGTCATGAAGTGAAAAATTTATTAAGAAAGAAAGAAACTTCTATGTTAATTTTAAAGTTTGATAATATGTGCCCTAGGGGCCTGAATCAGGAATGTGGCTGGAAGTGTTTGCTTTGAACTAGAATGAACATTTTGATTGTTTTATTTAATTGTTTAATTGAATGATTATATCTTGAAATTGGTGTATAAAGGAGGGGAAATTATATGGATTAATACTCTGTTAAAGGTTGTAATGAGAATTTTGTATTGTTTTTATAATGCATTAAGTTTGGCTTGGACTTCATTGGCCTTTTGTGTGTGGTAACAATAATTCAATTTCTTTGTGAAGTGGTTCCATTTAGTTAGGTAGGAGTTCCAATCCCAGAAATGGCAACTGTTAAACTGTGTGTGTGTTAGAGGAGATGAATGATTTTGAGGCCATTCACACTCACTACACTTCCCATTGTTTTACTTTAGCATGCTTGCTGATGTCAGTCTCCTTGAAATAACTCTTAGGCCAAGTTTCATCCCTATAAGCTATGCGGTGCTTGTGATAACTGTGTAATACTGTAGTATAGCAAACTAGTTAAGTAAGAGTTCTAATCCTGGTCCTGGCAACTGTGATAATGTGTGTGTTTGTAGACACCTGATTTTGTGGACATTCACACTTAGTTTTCCAACATATAAGTTCAGTGGCACTTGCAATAACTGTGTAATGCCACAGTGTAGCATACTAGTTAGGTAGGAGCTCTAATCCTAGAGGTGGCAACTGTGCAACTGTGTGGGTTTATGTGAGAGAGTGTGTGTCTTTGATAACACCTGATTTTGTGAACATTCACACTTACTACTCTCCCCTTACCCCTCCTTTAGCACTGCTGCTGATGTCACTCACTTTCAAAGATACCTTTGGACAGCTCTCCAACATATAAGCTCCATGATACATACTAGTTAGGTAGGAGTTCTAATCCAAGACATGGCAACTGTGAAACTGTGTGTGTGTGTGTGTGTGTGTGTGTGTGTGTGTGTGTGTGTGTGTGTGTGTGTGTGTGTGTGTGTGTGCGTGTGTGTGTGTGTGTTAGGTAGGAGTTCTAATCCCAGACATGGCAACTGTGAAACTGTGTGTGTGTGTGTGTGTGTGTGTGTGTGTGTGTGTGTGTGTGAGAGAGAGAGAGAGAGAGAGAGTGTGTGTGTGTGTGTGTGTGTGTGTGTGTGTGTGTGTGTGTGTGTGTGTGTGTGTGTCTCTTTAATGACACCTGATTTTGTGGGCATTCACACTTACTATTCTCCCCTTACCCCTCATTTAGCACTGCTGCTGATGTGACTCACTGTCAAAGATACCTTTGGACAGCTCTCCAAAATATAAGCTCCATGGTGTTTGCGATAACTATGTAATACTATTGTGTAGCAAACTAGTTAGGTAGGTCTTCCAATCCTGATCCTGGCAACTGTGTAAATGTGAGTGCTTGTGTGAGAGAATGTGTGTATCCTTGTAGAAATCTGATTTTGTGGTCATTTACACTTAAAGTACTTCCGGTTCTCCTCCTTTAGCACTGCTGCTGATGTGACTCATCTTCAAAGATACCTTTGGACAGCTCTCTAACATATAAGCTCCATGGTGCATGCGATAACTGAGTAATACTACAGTGTAGCAAACTAGTTAGGTAGGAGTTCCCCTCCTCATCCTAGCAACTGTGTAAATGTGAATGTTTGTGTGAGAGAGTGTGTGTGTATCCTTGTAGAGACTGGATTGTGTGGTAATTCACACTTACAACACCTCCCTTTCCCCTCCTTTACCATTGCTGCTGATGTCACTCACCTTCAAAGATACCTTGGCACAGCTCTTTAACATATAAGCTCCATGGCTTGCATGATAAATGTGGAATGACACTAACTATATAGGTATGGGTTTGAATCTCATCCCTGGCAAGTGTTTGTGTGTTTAAATATATATGTCTGTACCTCAAAGATTTTGGCCCCATTTACACCCAGTACACATCTCCGTGCCTGACTTTAGCAGTCCTGCAGATATCATCCACCTTAGACGTACCTGTTGCCAACCGTAAACCATATAAGTTCAGTGGTGCATGTGGTAAATGCGTAACCATAATGGTCTGAAAAGATTGTTAGATAGAGGTTTGAACTTTACACCTGGCAATTGTAAATGTGTGCATAGGGTAAAATATTTTTTTGGAATCTCTCACCCACTACATCACCCAATTCCAGTATTTACAATGGTTGGTGATAAGTTCCTTTGGACAACTTCCATCCTATAAACTCCATGGCCATGCAATAAATATGGTACACTGTAGTAGCAATACAAAGCTAGGTAGGGGGTTGAATCTCAGTACTGGCAAGTGTGTTTTTGTATGTGTGTGTGTGTGTGTGTGTGTGTGTGTGTGTGTGTGTGTGTGTGTGTGTGTCATCAGTATCCTGTATGGGGTGGGTGTGATTGTGTAATAACAGGATCCAGTGGGGACGGGTTTTGCTAAATTAATATGTTGAGGACCTAGTATATGTCAGAATGTCCACATTACAAGGCCAACAGATGTCAAACACCGGAGAGGTTGGTGTAGACAATCCATAGCCCTAAGTGTGATAGTATGGATTAGTGAACAATATAGGCAACACTTCTATTACTCAGAGACCACTGTCCACCCACGTATCACACTTGGCTAGGCAACAACCACTATATTGGTAGCTCCCCTGCATATAGTCTCACAGATAGTACCTACAGTGTGATAGCAGTGGACTACATCACTGTTGACCACAATAGTGCCACTGACATCAGAAAGTACTTTAATGTGTTACACCTCCTGACTGAGTGTGTGTTTTCCAGCAAGTGAAAGGACATGGCACCCTGTTCCATTCCCTCAGAAGCTAAATAAATGTGTATAGTGGCCCTTTTGCCATGTTCCCCGCTGGATGCCTGCAACAACTGTAGAGTCTGAAAACGTACCCCACAAATGGAATACCGTGCCTTTTACACATGCCCTGTATGGACAGACGCCACTAACTCCACTGAATACCCGTATCATACTGTCAATGTAGGTGCAATCACGACCTCAGTTACATAGCCAGGTCTCACCAAATGAGGTCAGGAATGCTACATCAGAAGATACCAACATGTCCGCATAACATGCCCCAGAGATCTCAAGTACACTTCCACACATCAAAGAATATGCATTTGGGATGTGTGCACAACCCAGACACTGTCCATGTTATGGAATATAGATCACATACATGGGAAGCAGTGCACATCACTGGGCACCCACAATAGAAACATGGATGAGTGGATGGTGAATACAATACCCACCCCTGGGGAACACTCCAATGACTACACCCCTGAGCCACACTGGGGAGTATTGTCATGTGGCCTTATGTCAAGGTATTCCCTTGGGCTAGCCTTGTAGAGCCTTCAGGCCCATTCACCTACTACACACCTATGAAGCAATGAACCTATGGATCTCAGTACTGGCAAGTGTGTGTGTGTGTGTGTGTGTGTGTGTGTGTGTGTGTGTGTGTGTGTGTGTGTGTGTGTGTGTGTGTGTGTGTGTGTGTGTGTGTGTGTGTGTGTAGTAATCCCAGTGTGTTTGGTTGATGAATATCCCATGTGGCTGTGGTTATTAGCGATTGGAGGTATGTCCAAGCCAGAACATGTACCATTCTCCATTCTACAACAGATGTTGTACATCAACATGTACCTGATTCTCACATGGGGTAAATGGCTAGGCTGAAAATGGCCCACAAGGGCATTTAGCCTAGTACTAATCTATGAACCTATGTACAACCCGCAGCCCTATAATCTGAGGCATAAGCAATCACTGTATTACAGACCGGAAATTACCGTGCACATACTGTACCCTGCCTATGACATAGTGAATGTGTCACCACATTGCCATATCCTGTAGCCTTGCTGCAGGGTCACATCCTGGTGATACACAGATGCCTACAACAAACATGGGATGCAGCATATGAGAATACATTCACTCAGCACTTCACTTGTGGGGGGAGAGAGGGGTAAAGCTGGCACTGAATGTGTTGCCAAGACTGTGTCCAATATCTGTTGTCTCAGGATAGGTATTAGCTTTGTGCAGTAACTCGCAGCACTTGTGTTTAATGCTGTGGAGCTTATTGATGTAACTATCACAGCTGTTGTGACTGTTGTCAGTGTCTTCTGCATCTCTGCTGCCATAGATATCTGTCGAAAAACCCCATGAGGGATCCAAAGTTGTGTTTGAGGCTAATAAGGAAGTTCAACAGTCATGGGACACCACCTTTCCCTGTAACAGTGTCCTCCTTCTGATGTACACTTCAGTAATGGTAGGGGACCATCACATTGTCTCCCAGTGTTGGGAGGACAGTGTCTGGGTTCTGTTGGCTCTGGCTAGTACCATGCATTCAAGTACCTGTTTATACAGTGCCTGTTTGTATGATTCCACAGTCATGCAGCTACATTCCATTGCCATGGGTACAGTGAAGACATCCACCCCTGTTTTCATGGCTGCAAAGTCAGCTTTGGAGAGTTTGTGCCAGATGGTTATCTTTGTGGGGGAGTTGTGGCTGACATTTTGAGTTCCATGTTGATTACAGCCTGTGTGAATCTCAACATGCAGGGATTGACATCTGGGGATGAGTAATAGTCCCATATTTAAGTGGTCAATACAGGTCATGGTTGTTGCATCCTCTACCATGGGTCAGTATGAGCTGGTCTAGGGCAATGGAAATGATGAATCCCAGAAGTGTTGGGCCACTGTACTGGCAATTGGCTAAATTCCCCAGGTGATGGAGGGGATAGTTCAAGACTCATACTATGTCAGTGTTGCATTGGACCATCAGAGATGGCAGGGTGTTGAGGAATGTGCATTGACAGTCTAGGGACATAGATGTGGGCCAATAGCAGGCTATGGTCTGGATAGCACCATTACCCCAAGGTAATTGTACCGGAAGTATCTCCAATGCATTATGATGGGGTGCTAGTCTTGAGGTATTCCTATCCATAATGTATATGTAGGCACCACCTGTGGAGGTGTGGTGGGGGCTGACAGCTGTGGAATGCATCATAGTCTGATACTGCAGACCTGCCGTCTGCTGCTGTGAACCACCTCTCCACTAAAGCAGACATGTGTCCTCTACTCCAACAACTGCTATGAGTGACTTCATCCAGACAGTTATATGTCCACTGTTGAGCAACATGACCCTCAGATTGCATACATGTGTAGCTGTTATGGTGGTAATAACATTAGGAACACTGCCCAATAAGGCACCATAGGGGTGGCAAGACATGTAGCCATTACCTGGCAACCCAGCGGTGACAGATGTAGGACATCCATGGCAAGCCATTGGGTTCTGGCAATCATGCCATCCCAGGCAGAGATGCCCTGGATCCCCTGAGAATGACACATAACACATAAGCCAATGTTGCAGTCAACTATCTTTTAATAGTACCGCAGCATCATTCTGGGTGATAGAGGTACACTGTCCAGGGCTACTGTCACACCTGCCTGAACTGCATAATCAGAGCATTCAAACATGTCTCCTGTCATGTAGTCCAGGGAGGTGTGCCCCAATACATTCACACCCACATGGATATGGAGTGATACTCGTAGTTGTTGTGGAGTGGCATGACTGGCTGTGTCATGTGTTAGATGCTGGCATGTGATTGATATTTGGTATTACCTGCTCCATATTCAATCTAGTGAGTGGGATGTGCGTGCCTCAGTATTGAGTTACCCATGATCACTGTATTGTGCAAGGTGGTTAGCCTTAGGGGCTTAGGTTGGGGGCATACTGTAGGCTAAATATGTGCCACTTGGCATGTGCCATGTCGCAGTGTCTGAGTGGGTGTCTGCCTTGTTGGTGTGTGCTGTTTGGGTAGATGTCCATTGAGTGCCTCTGGAAAGGTGAGTGTGTGGTTTTTCACTTTATGTCATGGCAGTCAAAGTGGGTGTCATGGTGAGCTATATGTTCCACATGATGTGGTGTATGTGTTGATCTTATCCTCTTGACCTGCTAGCCCATTATTTGCTGGAGAGTGCATATGTCCACATTGGGTGATATATGGGTAACCCTCACAAGTCTGAGTGTTTGGAGTTTAGAGGGGAGGGTTGTCTGTGTACATGTGGCAGTTGCAACAGTGCCCAAGAATGGACATGTGCACCAGGTCAATAGGTGAAAGCACATATAACCAACCTTCAAACATGCCAGGATGGGTGGACATAACTAGTAAGTACTGGGGCCATATCTGGGATGAATGGGCACTGCTGACAGCTCATGATATAATAACCTGGTGAAGTGCCAAACCATAATGCTAGTTGAAGTGCAAGACAAAAAGAACTAGCATGATGTCTGCCACCTGTAATACTTTACCACAGCTGTGCGGTTATCAGCAGCTTTGGTCATGTGAAAGTTCAGTAAGCTCTGTAGCGTGTGCCATAACTTCGCAACACTATAGTAAGAATACCTAGATAGGCAGGCATTCTAATCCCAATACTGGCAAGTGTGTGAATCATGTACTGTCTGGCTAATACCATTTTTGACCTGTGTACTACCCTTTACACTTCCCTTCACTCCAATTTAGTTGACCTGTTGATATCATCCACCTCAGAAGTACATTTGGTTAATTTGGAAATGTATAAGCTCTGTGGTGCATCTTATAACTAGCACTAAAGTAGGAGTACCTAGATAGGCAGGAGTTCTAATCCCAACACTGGCAAGTATGTGTGTGTGAATCATGTACTATCTGGCTCATACCATTTTTGACCTGTGTACTACCCTTTACACTTCCCTTCACTCTAATGTAGTAGACCTGCTGATGTCATCCACCTTAGAAGTATCTTTGGAAGAGGTGGAAGTATATAAGCTCTGTGGTACGTCTGATAACTGTGTAGCACTATAGTAGGACTACCAAGATAAGCAGGAGTTCTAATCCTAATGGTGGCAATTGTTTGTGTGTGTGTGAGGATCATATCATGTGTGGCTTATACCACTTTGATGTGCATACCATACACGACTGGTGACCACCTCCCGCTGCCATTATTTTATAGAGTGTGGTGACAGCATCAGCCTCACATGCATCAGATTAAACCATTGTACATTCCTCTGTACAGATATGTCTGGAATATCCATATGTTTGAAACCTATATGTGTGCCTTAACAATGCCCATGTATGTGATATTATAGCCAAATAGGCCACAGTGAGTGTACAGACACATATGGCAGCATGAGGTATCATACCTGACTGAAGCATCATGCTGATAGGACGTCTGCCACCCTCACAGGTGGCCTGCTGTGTAGGTGCAATACATGAGTACAGATGCTTGGTTTTACAAGTGAACTGTACCTGTTATGTGTCACATTAAAGGATGGAAGATGTGTGGACTGTTATATTGTGGTCCTAATTAGTATGTAACAGGAACACCGTGCACCTTAAGAGGGGTGTGTACACAATTTATATCCACTGTATACCAGTAATGTGTCACACATGACCTTACCTTAGGACATTTGTCCAGCACAATTTGATGGCCTCTGTCCAGACGTCTTGGCACTGACAAGTTGTGAGGTATGCTACAGGAATGTTGAATTCACATCAGATAGGCCACAGTGGTGACCACTGTGATGCAATACAGTAAACCCCAGCACAAGTGAACATGCACAACAAGCAATATAGCTATTACATAAAGCAATATAGCTATTACTGATGGTTGTGTGCATGGTAAATTGCATGTGTTTCACAGGCCTTGGGTATTCCCAGACAACAACAGAACAATGTAATACCATCTTCAGGCTGCTGTGCCATATGCAGACCAGAGGGTCCTAAGGTAGTTGTGAGAGGGGATTATTGTCAGCAGATGCACATGTGGCCTTGGTATAGGATGGATGCAGCATGTCTGCAAATCTACAGTAC
Organism: Protopterus annectens; assembly: GCF_019279795.1. Classification (NCBI taxonomy): domain Eukaryota; kingdom Metazoa; phylum Chordata; order Ceratodontiformes; family Protopteridae; genus Protopterus; species Protopterus annectens. The sequence goes on from NC_056735.1 coordinate 947,938,775, forward strand.
TAACCCCAATAATACACAATGTCCTGTCCTCACCATAGTTGTGCACCTCTGTGTATTAGACAACCCCGTCCACAACTGCAATTGGATCTGACACATGCATGTATATACAATACACATACATGTATGTCTGATACATTAGTGTACTAATCCCCACTGGGACCTTACCTGCATGCTCTTCATCCAGTGTGTGTGCGCAACCAACCTCCACAATGCTTCCCTCAGTATCATGGCCTGTGCGTTTGGTGTGTGGGCCAAGTGTGGTGAGGAGCTCCTTGGTGGGTATCAGTGGAGGCTGAATTGCTGGGCCCACACCTGTTTCTAGACAGTCTGTTACTACAGCAGCAGCCCATTGATGGGCATGGCATTTGAGGTTGATGGCCCGATGTTGTACATGCATGTAAGTTCTGCTGTGCAGTTCAGCATCATTTACCCTGTGGACCACACTGTTCCACAGGACAGTCCTCTGCTGCACATCTTCTGCACTCCATCCATTCATAAAGGATGTTACAACAAACCCAGTGACATCTGCAACTGTCTCAATGTATGACAGCAGTATGTCCAATCTACCCCTGTGTTTGTGCCAGTGTTCCCACCTAGTGATATAGCAGTTGATGCCGAGCTTAGTTTGTGGGGAATGTTATCAAAGGCTTTGGCAAGATCAATGTAGGCTGTAGGTGTCACCTTGCCTTCATCCATAGCTCAGGTGACTGACAGCAAGAGGTTGACCAGGTTGAATGAGCAGGTATGACCTACCCTTCAGAAACCTAAACTGTGTGGGATCCTGAATCTGCAGATTCCCATATCCATGTTTATTAGATGCATGATGAGGCATTCCATAGCTTCCCATAACAGACTTGTCAGGCAGCTGGGCTGGTATTTCCCAGGGTCTGTAGTTACAGCCCATTTGTGGGTAGGGGTGACTGTAGCAGTGCACAATTTAGTAGGAACAAAGCCTGAGGTGAGGCTGTGCTTTAACAGGGCACACAAGTAAGGTGCCAGGTAACTCTGTAGTTCATGTAGAACACAGCTAGGGATATTCTCAGGTCCCTTAGAGGCTGTATTCTTGGCCTTGGACAGTGGTGTTGTAACCTGTGCTGCAGTAATACTGGGTGCTTGGCAGTGTACTGGTATTGGGATTGGTCCTTTTGTGGGGGGATTGAGGAGTACTGTTTCCACACGAAGATGCCAGCCAGTATATTGGCATTATTTACTGGCTCAGTCTGGGAGGTACCATTGTCTAGTTGCTCAGAACAATTCTTGGTATTGCCATGGAGGGTCTTTACATAACTGTATGAGACTTTGTGGTTGTCTTTACTATGTGCTCCAAGTCTGTTCTCACAGCTAACTTTGTAGTATTTGATGAGGGATCTCAACTATTCAATGAGGGTGATAAGGGCTTATTTCTTGTCTTGGGACTTCACCTAATTCCACATCAGTTCCCTCCTTCTGTTTTGCAGTTTCTTCATGGCAGGAGACCACAAGATCAGCTTCCTTTTTTGACGGGGAGGGTCCTGGTTGTATTGGGTAAGGCGGTATCCATGCATTTGTGTACGTGTTTGTAGTGCATTGTTGTTTGATTCAGCTGTCATGCAACTAGTCTCCATTTGCATGGCTGATGTGAGGTTAGCCACCTCTACTTTTATGAGGCCATAGTTAGCTTTGGAAAGGCTTTTCATGGTGGTTCCCTGTGCAGTGGGTGTAGGATGGCTGTGGATTTCCAAACGTGATTACTTTGTGTTCTGATATAACAAGTGAGGTATTGACTATTGGTGTAGATCAACAGTTGCCCATGTTAGGAAGTACCAGGTCAATGTGATGGGCATGTGCATCGGTACATGAGTAGCTTTCCCACTTAATGGTGGAGTAGTTGAAGTCAACCAGTATGAGAGTGTTAGATTGGACACTAATATTCTGCAGGGTGTTTATAGACATGGAGTGTGAGTCTTGGGAAATGTATGGAGACCTATCACAGGCTACAACCTGAGCCACTGTCTTATCTAATGTCAGCTACACCTGCAGGAGCTGTAATGCATAATGTTGGTCTACTAGTCTGGAGATGTGTGCATTCTTTATGAATATGAAAATACCACCACCTTTGCAGCTTCGGTCCATGTTCTGTAGCCAAATGTTGTGGAATTATGTATAGGCTGGTACTGCAGGGGTGCTTCCTGCTGCTTTTATCCTAGTCTCTGTTACAGCACAGATGTCATTGTACCCATTTTAAGGAATACTTCCAATGAGTGAGTTTCCAGATGTAGAATTCCAAAATTCTTGTTGTAAAAATGCTAATCCATGGACTCCTGAAATGATGAAACCACTCGAGTTTAAAACCATCAACAAATGCAAAAGCACAGAACATTGGCTTAAAAGATCTCCATTTAATAGTTGTTGAGCGCTTTCACCCACAAGAATGTGGGCTTCATCAGAACATCTCTTTACAAATCTATTACAATTTAAATACTTTATTTTGGCACCAAAACTCAATGATACATGTTTTTTTTAAAGTAGTATTTTTTGCATAAGAATATATTCATGTATTAGGATGTAACAGTATACATACTGTGATGTAATTTTGGTGCACCTATTACTTTAAAAAAAACATGTATCATTGAGTTTTGGCACCAAAATGAAGTATTTAAATTGTAATAGATCTGTAATGAGATGTTCTGATGAAGCCCACATTCTTGTGGGAGAAAGCGCTCAACAACTATTAAATGGAGATCTTTTAAGCCAACGTTGTGTGCTTTTGCATTTGTTGGTGGTTTTAAACTCGAGTGGTTTCATCATTTCAGTAGACCATGGATTAGCATTCTTACAACAAGAATTTTGGGAATATCAAGTAAACTGAACGCTTTGTTGGTTCTGCAGATGTAGAATTCCAGTGTGCAGCAGCATGACCATCTAATTGCCATGTCTTTGTAGCTGTCATATATTTCTGTATATATATATATATATATATATATATATATATATATATATATATATATATATATATTAACCTATCTATATATATATATATATATATATATATATATATATGTGCATGTATGCATGTATGTGGATATGAATGTGGATGTATATCTCTTTACGCATATATGTATTATGTATATATTTGTCCACATATATGCATCTCCATACATATATACATGTATATATAGACTATCTGACTGATTCTACAGACTCCTTTCCCTGCTGTTGGATGACTGCACTAACTGATATGTTTGGGATGTCATCACTATTTTGTAGGGCTCAGATGGTGAAATGGTACTTGCTTTGATCACGCTTTACAAGGCCCTGGGTCCAGCACTTGGTAGGTCCACATATACATATATAAATACAATTTCTGTACTGTTGAATGACTGTGCTGCATGATATGCTTGAGAAAACATCAGATATATCTGCAGCTCAGATTGCTTAGTGGTAAGTTGCTTTGGCTAAGGTGTGCAGGGTCCTGGGTTTGAGATGTGCAAGAGTTGGTTATTCTGTTACTGGTCAAACCAAGGGCTGTTGGATACAGAGTGATTAAGGCACTTTTAAGGAGTTGTAAGTGGGTTTGCGTGAATTTGCAAAGTGGTAAGCAATGCTAACTTCCGGTTAAATATGTTTACAGACAGTTAGCCTTAAAAGTGGTTAATCTGTGTAGGTATTGCTTAGTGCCGTGCAAACAGGCTTAATCCCGCTTACTACTGCTTAAAAGAGCTTACCTCCACTTACCCCAAGCTAATTTCTTTAAAAGAAAAAAAAAAGGGGGTGATAGGAAAGTGGTGAAAAAGGGGCCATGCAGAGGGAAAAACAATAGGGAAAGTAGCTAGGAATGTGCAGGACGGGTGTAAGGAAGTTCCATAACTGTCCATTTCATCTACAGCAACAGCTGTGCATATATACTGAATTTGGAGGTATATTTGGACACTCAAATCCCTGAGAGAGGGGTGAGTACAACAACAATGTGTTGTGAAGCCAATTAGACCAGATTACATGTGTCCAGTGGACACATGTGCAAAATGGACAGCTATGTATTGGGTGAAATTTTTGGGGGGAACAGATTGCCCTTTTTTAATTTTTTAAGGTGAGAGGTGGATGTTGGGGATGGATAGTAGGTATATTTGGGGAGGTAGGTTGGGTAGGTAGACAGACAAGACAGCATACAGGGGTGGTATATGACACATATGGGGGATAAACACCTTGGATGGGGAGGGGTGTTTGGAAATCAGAAGCCCATGAGCCCCCAGATGGAAACAGTGGGACTGAGGTCCCACCCATGGGCAGTCACCACTGCACCTTCACAACCCTGAAGGTGGCTGTGCTGGGGGCTGAGCAGGAGGGGCAGGCTGACCCTCTAATTGCACCATGTGGCCCTCAAGCTGGTGTAGCAGATCTCCAAACTCCTTTTGGAGCTTGCTATGCACCAATCCCCAGACCTGGCTTCGGGAGATAGTATCCTGTCCACGCCCGCTCCCGGGGGGACGAGCCCCATACTCTGAGGTGGTTCCACTCAAAGGTGGTGTAGGACCAGTGGATGAGGAGGTCCTGGGGTGGGTTCAAGACATGCTGAGGCCCGGTGCCACAGCCAGATGAGGTGGCTCTGCTGGGACCAGCCTTCCCAAATGTGCTATGTTGTTGCAGTTTTAGAACATATGTGGGTTAGTTAATAGTCAACACAAGCCAGGATTATTTATAACAGCATACATAGATAGTCCCATTTACCCGAAACAACAGATTTGTAGCAGTTGCATAGCAAACAGAACACATCATATATGGAACCACAGTGGCCATTACAATGGCATGCAGTTTACATTGATAGCAACAGGCCACCAATGATAGTATTTCAATATGGAACATTAATAGAAACACATTTCAATACTTGTTGAGCAATAGGACATATGTCCCAACAGTAGGTTTGGTGTAAAACATACCCATTGATTTGTGTGTTTAGATTATTGTTGCAGATATGGTGGGGGGGATGTCAATTAACAACTTGTATATCCTTGCAGTACTCAACTTTAATGATCATTGCTCTAATCATTACTCTACAGGTATTATTACAATACCCTATGACTTTGGTTTGGGCAGTGGTATGTTTGTACACAGTGTATACTTCAACCATCTTATAAGTACATTCTACTTCTCTTACCTGGTAGATCTGTGGGGGGGGATGTTTGTTAACACTACCTGACTGTTTTTACACATATTCCCAGATTCCTAGTTAAGTTATGCATACAGCTTACTACCATTCATGGGATTCGAACCATGGCTGTGTCTGCTAAAACACAACAATTTGTGTTTCATCAGAGTGAGTTATTTCGAAATTGCTGTCACTTCTTTCAGTGTTTTCTAAGTCTCTCTTGGTTATACAATCGGACCTTGTAATTACAACATTCTTATACAGACATTCCTAGACATATTTTTTATGTAGCATAGTGTGAGAAACAGTGGTCAACACAACAGTACTATTTGAATATCAGATCTTGGTGAATGCAACATGTCAGGCCATACAATACCAGAGTAAACACAACCAGTCCAGGATTTAGAACTTTATTTCCAGGCAGTTACACTTTTATTTTAATATGACCTATATGGGACTATTACTGTCATATTGCCTGGTTTATTCAGTAGAAACCATACACATTTTTTTATACTGCCAGGTGACATTTTACTCCTTTATGTTTATTTGGTATGACTACTCCAAGCAGGATTGTTCCTCACCAGCCTTGCGACACAGCCTTTGCAACCTGCTGGCATGGGCTTCCTGGTTCATAGTCTTCTCAGCTGCAGCTGTAATGAAAATAGAGAAACATTTATGCATACCTATCCATCCCATACACAGGCTGGACTTTGGTAAACTGTTATTTCTATGAATATTTACACACTGCTGGGACAGCTCCCCTCTCTCTTGCTTCTTGGCCCTACTGTTTCAAGAGCTCCCCCTTCCTCCATTTCAAGTCGGCATAGTGGTGCCAGACCTGCTCACCAGTCCAAGGGATACCTGTGGCACTGGTGAAATCATGGGTGAGACTTTCCCAGGCTTCTGCTTTATATTGGGAGCCCTGCTACTGGTCCTGCAGCAGTCTCACATCATGTTTTTTTACCAGGAGTCTTACCATGACCTTGGACTCCTGTATGCCCCAGTGCTGCACCTGAAAGTGCATGCCCTCTCCAACACCTATCATACTGCCTAAAGTGGAGAGCTACAACCAGTTATGAGCTGTATTCTCGCCTGCAAGGTTTAAATACAGCCAATTTCCTGCTCTCTGCCATGATTGGATGGTTTTAAAAATGGTGACCTAAGCTAAACTATGGGCACACCTGCTTAGCTAAGGTTGGCAGTGCTTAAAGGGGCAGATTCATCATTGCTTACCAATGGGCAAATCCATTTAGCTGGGCTATTCATTGCTTAGTATTCATATGTACACAATGTTTACACCCAGTCAGCATAGCTGTGTAATGCTTAGCACTGCTTATGTTTTATTATATTGGTCTACCACCTGTATGGTATTGATTCATCATTCATTACATAATATAGATTTATTTACCTTCTCTGATGTCCCCCAATGTGCTGTGATTAATTTATTCTTGTGTGACTATACTGTATGTGGCACTTGTGTTTATATGGGGGTTTCAATGCTTTATTACACTGATACCTCACATCTGGGCCTAGTACACTGCTCTGGTTGAGAAACATAAGTTGCTTCCTACATAAATACACAAATAAATGTAAATTGTAATGTTTACACATACAAAATGGAAATGGCTTTGGTGAGGCTTGAACCATAAATGATTACATGTAAGGCATACACACTAACTGCTACACTATCACACTTACACTTACTATGGATGTCTATTGCTTTTTAACTTATCCTGCCCTTTCAGCTGGGCTAAGCGTAGCTAAGCAATGGGCACACCCACCAGGCTATACTTAAACTTTATTGCATATGTAAAAAAAAATAATTTGTTGTGTTTTTTAATTTGTACCCTTCAGAATATCCGTGCTAATGCTGAACCTGTTATTCTATCAACTTTCTGGCTTTGTAGGGACGATTGTCCCTTATGGCTTGGTCCAGATTCCTTACTCTGACAGGTTGGGAGGTGTGTGCTATGTGCTTATGCTAAACCTGTTATTCTATCAACTTTATGGCTTTGTAGGGATAGTTGTCCCTTATGGCTTTGTCCAGATTTCTTACCCTGATGGGTTGGGGGTGTTATGAGCATTCTCGCTGATTTCAAATTGCCAAATGGCAATTCTGGAGTGCAGGGGGCGTGTTTATTGTGAGAGCTCTGCTCTCAGATACACCCCCTGCACTTGTACATAGAACCATCTCCATTTTACAGTATGGCAGTGCGCCTTCATACATATGCATGGCGTGCTGCCATGCTGAGCAGTCACGGTCGCTTCCATGCAGGAATAAGTTATTCCTGCATGGCCGTTTGCTGAATCCGGGGGTGTTTTACAGTCCTTGAGTTGTTATATTATATACAGCCTGTTACACCTGCTTAACTTGAAAATTTATATATCCAACTGTTATATACTCTTTATATAAGTATAGAGAGATAAATAGTAGATAGAAAGACTTTAGCTCTTCATGGTAATATTTTCATTAAAAGTATATTTATTTTATCTGTACTCACAGTATTATTTTTACATTGTTCTTGTCTTTTTACAGATATTTCTATCAAACAGCTGAGGTGACTTGTCTTCAAAATAGTATAAATAAAGGAAAGAAAAATATTATCAGTAATTTTCAAAATTAAAAAAATACCACAGTGTATTAAATATTAAATATATTTACAGCTAAACCTTAAGTTTTTATATTTTTAAATATGTTCCAACATGTCTACAATCACAAAGCATTTAACAGTCCTCTTACAACAAAGGAACATTTTTGGAATGTGTATTTTGACTGTTCAACTATTTCAATTGCTTATTTTATGAAGAAAGCTGAGCTGAATAGTTTTTACACTAATCACTTTCATTTAGCAACCAACTACTTTTAAACTTCATTCTTTTTATTCTAAATAATTTATTTTTCAAAATTTTGATTGTTAGATATCATACATTTAAAAAAAGTTTGAACGTTATACAATTTGCATTAATAACTTTCATTTCAATATGCTAGTTAGAACATTTGTTCAGAGAGTTTGATTAACAATAACAATAAAATATATAATAAACCAAAAAATATACACTATATACAGACAGCCAAGTGCTAAAACAGTATGTTTCATTTAACTTTTCATACCTTTACTATAACTATCTGTATGTCTAAAAGAGAAGGGAGAAGATGATGTAAAACAAAAAAAAAATAAAATAGTAAGACTATGTTACCTAGCAATTACAAGGAAAAGAAAAAAAACTTAATGCCCTTTGTTTAGGTTTAATTAATTTCTGATAAAACCTTCCCTGTCTTTTCATAATAAGATATAATCAAGGAGAAATTATCCAGCCTGGTCACATTACTATCCCCTCCCCTTTCCCAAATAACACTTCACTTAAAACTGCTACCTGTCTCAACAATTACTTCATTGACACTGTCCAAAAACTCACACACACCATTCACAACTCTAATTCACCTCCTTCACCTGTTAACCCTGTCAATAAAAACTTATTTTCCTTCCAGCCTGTTTCCACTACTTACATCAAATCACTTATGCTCAAACTCAAACCCTGCTTTCCTTCCTCTGACAACCCCCCACCCCAGTGCCTTAAACTAGCTGCTGAATCCATAGCCTTTCCCATATCCCTACTAATCAATAGATATATCCAAGAAGCTACAGTCTCTGACATTTGGAAATCCTTCTTCACCATCCCTCTGCATAAAGGAGGAAATTCTACTGACTCATCCAACTATAGACCCATAGCCATCCTTTCTCCACTATCTAAAATACTTGAAAAATGCATTCATACTCAACTACTAAATTTTCTCCTTCAGGAAAACCTTCTCACTCCAACTCAACATGGCTTTCAGCCATACGACAGCACCATTACCACCCTATTATCTATTATCCACAAGCAAGTAGAGGCTAGAGATAATAACCAACTCATATTCTGCCTTTTCCTTGACCTCTCCAAAGCTTTTGACACTGTCTCCCACCCCATTCTTCTATATAAACTTGATAATCTCAACCTCTCCCCTCCTTCACTTCAATGGCTCACTAGTTATCTATTCAACAGGCAACAATCTGTCCAATGGCTCTCTTCATGATCCCCCTCACTTCCCATTACATCTGACATACCCCAAGGCTCCATCTTGGCTCCCCTTCTGTTTAACATCTTCACTAATGATCTTCATACAACTTGCAAACTATCCTTTCTTATACAATATGCTGACAATTCGACTCTAATCTTCATTTCCAATAACATCTCTGATCTCCACACATAGACTCAAGACACCTTTCTATCCACTGAAAAATGGCTATCTGATAATCAACTTATCCTAAACCTAAATAAAACTGAACTCCTGCTTTTTCTTCCTAGTTCTCCCTGCCAACATAAACCAGTCTTTCTCATCACATCCTCCAATAACACCATCATAGAACCTGAACCACACACTAAGCTCCTTGGTACTATCATAGATGATGAGCTCAAATTTAACCTATATGTCTTACAAAGCATAAAAAACACCAAAACCTAGGTCTCCTATACTGAAATCGAAGATTTCTAACTCCCAATGCTAGACTCTCCCTGACTCAGGCTCTACTCATCCCCTCCCTCCTCTATGCTGTCCCAATCCTTACTTACTTACAGACTTCAAGCTTGTCCAAACTTCAACAAATCTACCACAAGGTTGCTAGATTTGCCACCAACTCACATCACAACTCTCACCACTGCCTTTCACTCAACTCTCTCCAATGACTAGAATTCCCTCAACAACTCCTACTATCTCAGTTACAAATCTTATGTTATAGTATATAAACCATCCACCTGCTCAGACCTCTCCTCTCTGGTATCCTCCTATACCCTTACATGTACTCTCCGCACCTCCAACCAATTACTCCTAGACATCTATTACCCGAACAAAGCTGCTGGTAAATTACTCTACAAATCAACCATAGCTTAAGCTTGGAACAAACTACCCTTCCATATCAGATCTATTCCACACCCTAAATACTTCAAAAAAGAACTAAAACTTTACCTTCTTAACACTAAGACTTGTCCCTGTCATGCCCCTACCTAATCCACAACACTACTATATTGCCTCTTTCCCTCTCCACTGACTTCCATCTACTTATCCTCCAAATTTTTATTTTCTTTTTTCCCTCCCTAAATTCAAACCTTCTGAATGATTAAACCCTTAGGTTTTACTGCTCCACCACATATACATGACGCATGACGGTTCATGTCTGTTAAAAAAAAAAAGTTACTTGTATTCACATTACTGTACTATACTTATTCTGTATTTCTTGAATTTATCTATTATGCACTGTATCTCTGCAACTTATGTATAATATGTATAATAATTCTCTATATGAACATGACATTTTTACAGTAATTTGTCTATATTGAAGCTCTGTGTGTGCTAGTAACATTTGTAATGTAAATTGTCTTTATTGGAGCTTTTCTCCTTGGGTCTCCACAGAAAATGGGCTACTAACCCAGTTGGACTAACCCTGTAACAAATATCAAATAAAATAAATAAATAAAAGAGCTCCAGCTTTGCTTAAAATAAGCCTGTTTGTTTGTATTTTTGTTATTAATTTATGTGTTAAAATGTATTTTATTTCCATGCTTTTAAAGCAAGACCTTGCCATCTGGGTTCTATATAACCAGTTATGAGTGATGTATAATTTAATTAAGGAAAAAAAGGTAATTCGTGCAAATAAGTTCTGTTTAGGTATCTTCTGGGAAGTAATGGGCAAGATAGCAAATTCCCATGCCAATGTACATTTTTCATAACCCATTTTTTCAAGTTTAACTCTTAGGGAACACCACAACGTATGAGTATATTTACAACTCCAAAATATATGGATTAGTTCTGCTCTCTGAGACTGGCAGTAAGGACAGATTTGAGAAATGTTTGCATTGAATTTATTAATCTTTACTGGAGTTAGATGCATTTATTTGCAATCATTGGTTGGGTATACATGAGTTTTTTATTTTTTTTAAATGGGATTAGTTTCATTGAAGTTTTAAAAGATTGGGCATTTTGTTTGTCATTAATTTCTGGATTTTGTTTTGTCCAGTAGTTTGAAAATAAATTGAGGAGTGTTATTTTAGGGATGCAATTCCTTTATATGAGTTTGATAACATCTTTTTTTAGAATTTAGTAGTAAGTTCCAGGTTTTTCCATAAATGCAGTGCATAGCTCTCTAATTTTCTTAGGATTATGGTATATCCTTTGGGGAAGTTTAGGGTTTTACATATTTTTTCAATAGGTTGATTTCGTGTATCTTAAAATATCCCACATATTTGCCTCTTTAATTTGGGGGTAGTTACTTAAGTTTATCATTCTTTTTGTTTAATCTAAGATTTGGATTTGAGTGTAATGGTTGTAAAACACTGAATGTATGTATTAAGTTTAGTGATTCCATTGTTTTGTGAAGTCTCATTATTTTACGATTTAACAGGTTATGTATTTTAATATTATTGAAACCTTCTTTATTAAGAAAAGGGAGAATTTTAGGATTACATTTACAACTCTTTAAATATTCATACCATAATTTAATCTATAACAGGGTCTAGTTTTTTGGGGGGTCATAATCTAAGATTTCAATAATGCTGTTTGAGCAAATTATACCCTAGTACAAATTTAGATCTGGTAGTCACAGTCCTCCATTTTCATTCAGATATATCAATTTCTGGTAGCTTATTCTGACTGACTTGGGATCCCATATGAACTTAGCTAAAATAGTTTCTAGTTTTTTAAAGAACCTATTATTCTCTATCACATTTGATGCATTGAAAAAGAATAATATTCTTGGAAGAATATTCATTTTAATGATTGCGACCTTTGGTAGGAATGCAAGTTTTATCTTTTCCCATCTTGTGATATAATTTTCAATATTTGACATCAGATTTAGTAAATTATTTTGGATAAAAAGCTTTTGATCTTGTTGAAAAGAGATGAGTAGTTTATTTTTATTTCTGATTTTGGAATGTAAGAAGCTATATGGTCTACTGAGTTTGCAGGGACAACTGAAGATTTTGTTGGATTAATTTTATAATTAGAGACTTCTGAAAACATCTTTATAGAGTTTAAGATCTTGTTTAAGTAACTATTTGGAAGTGTGTAGTCTATATTTAAATCATCTGCAAAGGCAGTTAATGCCACTTTAGTATTCAATAATTCTTGGATGTAATGATATGTTTTTTGTGTTATAAGTAAGAAAAGGGGTTCTATATATAAGTTAGAGAGGTAGGGGGATAGCGGGCACACTTGCCTGGTTCCATTATTATTTTTTATTGGCAATGAATTTGTTTTATTTGTGTTTAATATTGTTTGTATAGAATCTTGTTTTTTTGAATATGTCGTTGGGGTATATCAAAATACTGCATTACTGAAATAAAAAGTGATGGTTTAATCTGTCAAAGGCTTTGCAGGCATCTATAGCCAATGTATATATTGGACACTCATACTGCTTCAACAACAAAATCATTGTGTCCACTGTTAAAGTATTGCCCCTCACCTGTCTGTTTTGCATAAACCCTGACTGACCTGATGACATTATATTTGGTAGTATACTTTTTAATATATTTGCCAATACTACTGATAGAATTTTAATAGCTAAATTAATTAAAGAAATTGGCCTATAAGTCCACGGATCTTTATCATCTGACTTTTCTTTTGGTATGAAGATTATTTTAGAGGTATTCAGATATCTATCTATGATATCATTCCAGATTATAAAGTTGTATACTGACAATAAGATTTTTGATATTTTTTGTGCAAAGGTTTTATAGAATTCAGCCGTGTAGCCACCCAGTCCAGGGACCTTACCTGTTTTGAGATTTTTTACTGCTATAAAATTTCCTGTTGGTTCAAAGGAGTTTCTAGGAGGTCTTTCTGTTCTTCGGTTATTTTTGGAAAATTTAGGGTTTTTTTTGGAAATAAGATCTTTCTTACGTTCTGTAGGTGCTTGTTCTTGTTGACCATATTGTTGAAAGTACATCTCAATAAAGACTTTCATAATCTCTTCATTTTTATAATAAAAATTACCATGGTATATTATTTCTGATATAGATTAAATATTTTTATTCATATTTAATAGTCTTACTAGTATTTTTGACAGGACTTGTGTCCATTCAGATCCTTTTGCTAATGATCTCAGTTCTATAAAGGAATATTGTTCTGCATGTAATTAGTATAATTCTTTTTTAAAGTTATTTAATTGTTCCTCAAAAGAAAGGTTAAAGTTACTAGAAAATTCTTTTTCTTATTCAGTTATTTTCCCCTTTATTTGTAACTCTTTTTTGTTATATAACTTTTTATAGTAGGTTGCTTTATTAATCAAAATTCCTCTCAGCTGTGTTTTTGTTGCTCTCATTGAATATTGTAAGGGATTTGTAATGTAGCAATATTGTTTACAAGTTTGTCTAGAATGTTATTAATATATTGTATGACATCATTCTTCTGAAGTAGATTTGAGTTTAATGTCCAGTTATAGTTTTTAATTTTCAAATTAGCAGGGTTGGGCCAGCTTAATTTCAATGTTATTTTGGAATGGTCTGAGAAAAATCTAGGTTCTATATACTAATGGATCTCTGCCCTTAAAAAAAATCTAGAAATAAAAAAGAAATCAGTTCTGGGCATTGTGAATAGTATGTGAATTTACTCACAGGTGGGTTGTTAGATTGAAAGCAGTATGGGTCAAATAGATCAAAATCTGTTTTAAGATCTAAAATTGCTGCTGTAGCCTGATTATTATATGTTGTGCACTTACTGGTTCTATCTGCCATAGGATCGCATAGTGTATTCCAGTCCCCCCCCCCCCGCAATGATGTAATAATGATTTGGGAAAAGGGTTAATATACTATATTATATACTGTCATAATAAATTCTTCTTGTTTTACACATGGACCATGTATATTCAAAAATAGGGTTGGTTTATCTAGAATTATTTTTTGAGCAGTAAAATAACACCATCTTCCATCTACATCTGAATCATAGTGTATAAATGTTTCCTTAAATAGGGTTTTAACTATTATTGCTACCCCTTTACTGTTTATTTTATTCCCAGATGCAATATCTTCTTATCCATTTTCTTTCTTTGTACTGTGTCCAATTCTCTGCTAACATGTGAGTTTCTTGTATGAATGTTACCTCTAGTTCTGATTTACATATTAAGTGTAACAATAATTTATTTTTTTTAATTTCTTTTATCCATTTAATGTTCCATTAATCAATTATCTACATTTACTTTATTACTTTGTTTCTTCTTGTTATCTATACTGTTTAGAGATATCGTATTGTGTTTGTTTAAGAAATTCTTTAGGCAAAAATTTTAGCATTTGTATTTATAGCACTTGGATCTTCCAGCCCTTATCCCGTGCCTAATCACTAACCTACTTGGCCGGGAAGAAAAACAAAGATTAGAACAAAGAGGCTTTTTAACATGTTGTTGAGGATTATGTTTACAATTCTTAATAACTCTGCACTTTAATTCTTTAAAGTTCTTTTTTATGTAACAAACATAAACTAGATACATTAGGTACTCTAAGTCTATCCTATCCTTCCCTACACACCTAAATATGTGCCATGGCTCCTTTTTGAAATGGAAGAAAAAAAAATTCATTTTAACCAATGCAATTTCATGTTTATCCTATTAAGAATGCTAAAAAATCCAACACTCATGTGTTGAGAATTGCATTCAAATCATTTTGACTACACAGTGTTTGGAAAAATCAACAAAAAATATAAATGTACATAAAGGTAAAATAAATTCTGGAATAAGGAATGCAGAGTAAAATAAAAATGATGTATATCATTCAAGGACATATTAAACTAGAAATCACTTCTGTTTGTTATATGATCTGCTTGTGTGTATTTAAACCATCTCTTACGTAAAGTCACTGCCACATGATAATGATGTTTTAGTAGGGGATGCTGATGAGAGAACAACGTATTCTCATGACTGTCTAAAATATATCACCTCAACCATGGGCAGCTATCACCTTAGCTCTGGATATAATTTCATGAGATAGTCAAACTAGGGAAAAAAAAAGATGACAGTACAAGGCTATGGTATATACATTACAAATATCAAAATGACCTTGTACAACGTGATTGTTTATTTAAACATCCTGAAGATGAAAACAAAATGATGCATGTTAACTTTCATTAAGAAGTGCTTATTTTTGCAATTATTTTGAAATTATCTGTTTATGTGAAAAACAAGTGCAGTATCAAATATTAGCTTCTGCAATTATTTCATAATGTTTTATGTTACTTCTTTGCTACATACAATGCCAAATATCATACATGTACTACAATATATATATATATATATATATATATATATATATATATATATATGCATGCATAATAATTTGCTTACATGTTACTTCTTTTATGAATTATCTAACTTAAATGGAATAAACTTTCCATTTGAAATTACAAAAAAATATCCCTTAAGACATTATGTACCATTACTTTCTAATGACAAAAAACAAACTAATAAAAATGATACCAAAACCACCAAACAACAGGCTAAGGAGCAAAACCAATGAAATAAAATAAAATAAAAATGTTTATTAATTTAAGATGAAGCACTTTTCGTCGCCCAAATTGAGGCAACTTCTTCAGATAACAAATTGTTGCAGCACCACCATTTTATAGCCTAATCAAATCATGTGATAAAAACATTGTATCAATGCTATAAAAAGTAGTACCCACTAAATTTGTAAATATATGAATATATCTCATTAAAACATAAACCTATAAGTCACACAACTACCTAAAATAACAATAACAAACTGCTTTTATAAAATTTGCCAAGCGGATCTGTATAACTCATCAAGTCATCTTTTTAAGCGACCATATGTAAAATTGCACATAGAGTTATAAATTTGTAGTAACATCTAATATCTATTACTTAACTGTACTAAAAACTATTAAATGTAAGGAATGTCCATAAATAATTGTATGAAATATGTTTCATTATACAATTTAAACTACTATTAAACTAATAATACATAAACATTTCTAACAAACATAATTAATATTATAAACATATATAGAAATAAATACAAAACAAATACATATTATATATAAGACCCTATCTATTAAGGCTCCTAAGTTTAAGAAGACATGCTATATTACAATGTTTGTTCAACCCTGGTTCAATAAAAGCATTCGTTCTAATTTGCCATGACAATTCACATTCTTCCAACAGCAAATTAATTGGACCCCCTCTAATATCATGTTGTATTTGGTCAATTATCCTAAACTTGAAGCTATGACCTACATGTGACATATTATGCTTTGCTAATGCATTTTCTATTTTACTAGTAGTAATTGCATAGGTATGTTCATATATCCTGTCATGGAAACGTCGTTCCGTTTTACCTATGTAGAATGTTTTACAAAGTGTACAGGAAGCTAAATAGACTACTAGTTTAGAATTACAATTCACCTTAAATTTTGTATAGTAATGTTTGTCATTAATGGTGAATTTGGTACCTATAGCTACAAATTTACACATGTTACAACAACCACAAGTAAACGTCCCCACCTTTTTATTGAAATCTTTATATTTGTGTGGTTAAAGAATACTTTTCAAATTTTTACCTCTCCTAAAATAATTTTAGGGTAATCATTGAACTTTGTAAATAAACTTGTATCATATTTTAAAATTTCCCAATTTTTATATAGAATATATCTTATAATGGTACTTTCAGAGTTGAACGTAGTGATAAAACTACAGTCAAACTCTTGTTTCTATCACAGTTTGTTGTTTCAATACATCGTACTTCTGTTTCAGTTTCTAAATCAATAACATTCTCTAAAAAGAACTAAAAATTGAACTTGTATTAGATATTAGTTGGCCTGTATTAAGAATTGGCATAATAAGGCCATTTTCTCTTTTATTCCTAACTTCACTAGATAATGCTCTAATTAAATCTAATGGGTAACCCCTCTGTTGAAACATAGTCTCTAAAAACTTACACTCTGTATCAAAGTCGCTAACCAAAGAAACCATTCTGGCGGCTCTAATCATTTGACCTTTAATAATAGCTCTTTTTTGTGATTGTGGGTGAGAACTACTGTAATGCAAATAAGAGTTGCAAAAAGTGTTTTTCCTGAACATTTTTGAAATATATCGGTTATTGACTACATCTTTAACTAGTTTGACATCAAGATAGTCAATACTCTCTTCTTGAAAACTGAAAGTAAATTTGAAAAAACGTGTTGTGTTATTAAGATAATCAAGAAATTCAGTGGCCGAGTCAGAATTCCCTCGAAATAAAATAAATATATCATCAAGGAAACGTGTGTAGTACATAATTCTAGACATCCATTCTATATGTTCAAAAATGTAGAGCTTTTCCCAGTATACCATAACTGCGTTAGCAAAGCTTGCTCCACAAGGGGAGCCCATTGCTACCCCACATTTCTGTAAGAAAAGTTTGTTGTAAAAAGAAAAATAATTATTAGTAAGAATGTCTAGTAAAGTTGTTACTAAGTGAATTTCTTCTCTTGTGGTTCCTTTTTTAACAAGAAATAAGTCGACCCACTCTACACCATCAATGTGCGGAATAGATGTATAAAGATCAACTACATCTATAGTAATGAAGTTAAGATCTCTGTCAAAAGGAATATCATTTATATTTTTCAAAAATGTCCACGAATCTTTGCATACTTGTGTCTCCGTTGACAAATACTTTTTTAAAATATGATCTACAACTTTAGCACAAGAATAAGTGATTGAATTTCGACCGTCAATAAGTGGTCGAAATGGTGGATTCAAAATGTTCTGATGAATTTTTGGTATTGCAAATAAAACAGGGATTTTTGGCCAAATTATAGTCATATAATTATACAAGTTGGTATCGATAAACCCCTCTATGAACAAATCATTGATGTAACCTTTGATGCGGCTATAGGCGATATTAACTTCATTAATAGTCACCTTTTCATATGTACTACTGTCCAAAATCTCATGAACCCAATTTTTGTAATCATATAGGTCAAAAATGGCTAGGCCGCCTCCCTTATCTGGTTTTATCGCTCTCACATTAAGTGCCTTAAAAATGTTGAGAGAAGCAATTTCATCACGAGAAATATTTGTTGCTAGGGGATTAGTATAAAACAATCTTTTACAATTACTTGCTAAGTGTCTTATATCCAATTCTGTAATGGTTTCAAATAAATTCAATACAGGGTGTAAAGGGGGGTTGTACTCACTGGCTACTCTGAAATGCTGAATTTTATGATCAGAGTCCCCTAACAAAAAGTTTAAATTGAGTTTTCTTACAAAAAGTTTTAAGTCTTTAACAGTCTGAACAATATTCATCTGTTGATGAGGTATGAAGGTGTTACCCTTTGCAAAAAGTTCTACTAAAGCTGGATTGATGTCAATACAAGAATAATTAAAAATGTTAAAGTCTCCTGCTTTATTTTTTACCGTGTACGGATTCTACTCCACCAGCTCACATTGTAGTTACTGGTTCTGTTACCCCCACAATAACCGCAAGGAGAGATTCAGCTAACAGTAACACTGATGCCGTCAGAGGAGCACATGTGCCAGGTGGTCCTCATATTCACATACCAGAACCTGGTTATGGTGTTGCTGGGCTTAATGGTACCCTACAATTTGAAGAATGGATTCTCGATATGAGTAAACTAAAATTTTCACAGCGTACAAATGAAGGGCAACAAGCTGACAATGCTACTCATCCACAGGTGGGTGTTTGTTCTTTACCTGATCAGTTGAAACTTTTGGATTCAAAATTGGTCAAAATTAAAAAACTTCTGCTCGAAATTAATTATTTCCAAGAATGTCTAAAGGAACGTATTGTTCCTAAAGGTCTAAGACATCATTTGTACCCTTCAGGTCTTATAGCTGACTCAGCATTTCATCTCGAGTTAAATACTTTTTTTGACAAACAAGGTTTCGCATTAATGGAGCTGATAATAAACATTACGCTATCCAGATTACAGCTTTATCTAAAGAAGTTGTAGACATTAATTCTGTTATAATTTCTCATACAGACTTTTTAAGGTACAAATACGAGTACGAAAGAAGTTTTATTACCATCGACCAACTTTTGGACAGGTTACGTGTTAATAAAAGCAAAAAAATGAACAGAGACCGCTTAGCTTATAATAATGGGTCAGCGTATCCACAGCCTGCTTTTAGTCAGGTTGGTGTAGCAATTTCATGTGGTAACAGTAACTTGCCTGACAATGGCAAAAATAGTTTAAATGCTGGTGATACTGATGAAAATACATCAAACCATGCTATGGGGACTAGTGACTTTAATTCTAATTCCAGCTCCATGGCATCTTCTCAAAATAAATGGTCTAATCGACTTCGTTTCAACAATAAGGATTCTAATAAGAACTCTAATAGTCATGAACTGGACAATTCATTTAATAACAATTACGTAAACAAACCTAACTTCCATAATGACAATCGTTTGGGGGCAATACCAAAAAAATCATACAACAGTTTGCAGCAACAACACCAGAACCAAAAAAACAAACAGCGTTCATACAACAAAACCAGGAGGTAACCCTTGATCAGCAGCAACATGTTGCTATTGTAAAAAACAAAGCAGGAGACTTTAACATTTTTAATTATTCTTGTATTGACATCAATCCAGCTTTAGTAGAACTTTTTGCAAAGGGTAACACCTTCGTACCTCATCAACAGATGAATATTGCTCAGACTGTTAAAGACTTAAAACTTTTTGTAAGAAAACTCAATTTAAACTTTTTGTTAGGGGACTCTGCTCATAAAATTCAGCATTTCAGAGTAGCCAGTGAGTACAACCCCCCTTTACACCCTGTATCGAATTTATTTGAAACCATTACAGAATTGGATATAAGACACTTAGCGAGTAATTGTAACAGATTGTTTTATACTAATCCCCTAGCAACAAATATTTCTCGTGATGAAATTGCTTCTCTCAACATTTTTAAGGCACTTAATGTGAGAGCGATAAAACCAGATACGCCATTTTTGACCTATTTGATTACAAAAATCGGGTTCATGAGATTTTGGACAGTAGTACAAATGAAAAGGTGACTATTAATGAAGTTAATATTGCCTATAGCCGCAACAAAGGTTACATCAATGATTTGTTCATAGAGGGGTTTATCGATACCAACTTGCATAATTATATGACTATAATTTGGCCAAAAATCCCTGTTTTATTTGCAATACCAAAAATTCATAAGAACATTTTGAATCCACCATTTCGACCACTTATTGACGGTCGAAATTCAATCATTTATTCTTGTGCTAAAGTTGTAGATCATATTTTAAAAAAGTATTTGTCAACAGAGACACAGGTATGCAAAGATTCGTGGACATTTTTGAAAAATATAAATGATATTCCTTTTGACAGAGATATTAACTTCATTACTATAGATGTAGTTGATCTTTATACATCTATTCCGCACCTTGATGGTGTAGAGTGGGTCGACTTATTTCTTGTTAAAAAAGGAGCCACAAGAGAAAAAATTCACTTAGTAACAACTTTAGTAGACATCATTCTTACTAATAATTATTTTTCTTTTTACAACGAACTTTTCTTACAGAAATGTGGTGTAGCAATGGGCTACCCTTGTGGAGCAAGCTTTGCTAACACAGTTATGGTGTATTGGGAAAAGCTCTACATTTTTGAACATATAGAATGGATGTCTAGAATTATGTACTACACACGTTTCCTTGATGATATATTTATTTTATTTCGAGGGAATTCTGACTCGGCCACTGAATTTCTTGATTATCTTAATAACACAACACGTTTTTTCAAATTTACTTTCAGTTTTCAAGAAGAGAGTATTGACTATCTTGATGTCAAACTAGTTAAAGATGTAGTCAATAACCGATATATTTCAAAAATTTTCAGGAAAAACACTTTTTGCAACTCTTATTTGCATTACAGTAGTTCTCACCCACAATCACAAAAAAGAGCTATTATTAAAGGTCAAATGATTAGAGCCGCCAGAATGGTTTCTTTGGTTAGCGACTTTGATGCAGAGTGTAACTTTTTAGATACTTTATTTCAAAAGAGGGGTTACCCATTAGATTTAATCAGAACGTTATCTAGTGAAGTTAGGAATAAAAGAGAAAATGGCCTTATTATACCAATTCTTAATACAGGCCAACTAATATCTAATACAAGTTCAATTTTTAGTTCTTTTTTAGAGAATGTTATTGATTTAGAAACTGAAACAGAAGTACGATGTATTGAAACAACAAACAATGATAGAAACAAGAGTTTTGACTGTAGTTTTATCACTACGTTCAACTCTGAAAGTACCATTATAAGATATATTCTATATAAAAATTGGGAAATTTTAAAATATGATACAAGTTTATTTATAAAATTCAATGATTACCCTAAAATTATTTTTAGAAGAGGTAAAAATTTGAAAAATATTCTTGAACCACACAAATATAAAGATATCAATAAAAAGGTGGGAACGTTTACTTGTGGTTGTTGTAACATGTGTAAATTTGTAGCTATAGGTACCAAATTCAACATTAATGACAAACATTACTATACAAAATTTAAGGTGAATTGTAATTCTAAACTAGTAGTCTATTTAGCTTCCTGTACACTTTGTAAAGCATTCTACATAGGTAAAACAGAACAACGTTTCCGTGACAGGATATATAAACATACCTATGCAATTACTACTAGTAAAATAGAAAATGCATTAGCAAAGCATACTATGTCACATGTAGGTCATAGCTTCAAGTTTAGGATAATTGACCAAATACAACATGATATTAGAGGGGGTCCAATTAATTTGCTGTTGGGAGAATGTGAATTGTCATGGCAAATTAGAACGACTGCTTTTATTGAACCAGGGTTGAACGAACATTGTAATATAGCATGTCTTCTTAAACGTAGGAGCCTTAATAGATAGGCTCTTATATATAATACGTATTTGTTTTGTATTTATTTTTATATATGTTTATATTATTAATTATGTTTGTTAGAAATGTTTATGTATTATTAGTTTAATAGTAGTTTAAATTGTATAATGAAACATATTTCATACAATTATTTATGAACATTCCTTACATTTAATAGTTTTTAGTACAGTTAAGTAATAGATATTAGATGTTACTACAAATTTATAACTCTATGTGCAATTTTACATACGGTCGCTCAAAAAGATGACTTGATGAGTTATACAGATCTGCTTGGCAAATTTTATAAAAACAATTTGTTATTGTTATTTTAGGTAGTTGTGTGACTTATAGGTTTATGTTTTAATGAGATATATTCATATATTTACAAATTTAGTGGGTACTACTTTTTATAGCATTGATACAATGTTTTTATCACATGATTTGATTAGGCTATAAAATGGTGGTGCTGCAACAATTTGTTGTCTGAAGAAGTTGCCTCAATGTGGGCGACGAAAAGCGCTTCATCTTAAATTAATAAACGTTTTTATTTTATTTTATTTCGTTGGTTTTGCTCCTTAGCCTGACTTTCTAATGACAAATTATTTACTTACTTGTTTGTGTATGTATTTATTTATTTATTTGCCTTTGTTTATCAGGAAAGTCCAAGTGGGCAATGAATTTATTTTCATTGGAGGCTGAGGAAGAAAAGCCCCAGAGTTACAATAATATATGAAGCAAAGTTATAAAAACAGAAACATAAAATAATGCATCAAACAGAATCATAAAACAAGTACATATATCTATGACTCTTATTCATGGTAAGTTGTAACTACTGTCATATTTAAATATTGTGTTAAATTGAAGAATAAAGAATAGAGCAGCAGAATATAAAGGTGAAACCATTTTCTAAAGAATGTTAGTTATATTGCAAGAATGAGTGTTAGAAAATATTTTTAAACTGAGCATAGTTAATCCCAGAAGAGATAGAGTGAGTATAGGAAAAGATGATATTGGATAGACTTATTTACAACATATTTTATATACTATGTATTTGCAAAATAAAGTCTCTTGATTGATTCAGTGGGCTTACCTATGACCAGGATAGGTGATGATGTCATGTACAGACAGTAAAGGGAGGTGGTTGTTGGATTTATCCTGGTTTGTTAAAAGAACATAGCCATGAGTTTGTTAGGGAGCATTTTTAGAGGGACAGAGTTCCATATTCTGGGGACTTGGTTTCCACTTCTTGGTGGTGTGTACTGGTTAAGAATATGTGTTTAGACTAAGACATTTGTTTGGTTTATAAACTTGACTGTGTGCCATAAGTAAATGAGTGCAGCAGAGCTAATGAGGTAGTTTTAGCCATTGGAGTTTTTGGAGTGCTATGCAATGATGAGAGCTATAGGAAAGGATGCATGAGAATTTTGCAATTTTTATTGTAGCATTGCTGTAATTTAGGAGACATCTGAATGTAGATAAGTTAATATGGATGAGGCACAAAGTAGTGCTGGAAGCAAGTCGACAGAGACTGTAATTTTTTCCTTCTGTCTTCGGTGACAAATGTATTTATCTGATATAAGGTCCCAAGTTTCTGATATGTGTTTTTACTACTTCTTAGGTGTGTAAGCCAAATTTTAGGTTGTCATCAATAGTAATGCTGAGTTATTTGGCAGGAATAACTTAGGAGTTTGACTGTTATTAAGGGAAGTGATAGTTAGGTCTGGCTTAGTATCATGTGCAGTTTCAGAGTGTGCCCCTAAGAGATGACCCAGTTGTTCAGGATTTGGGAACTTATGTGGACAGTGAGATAACTTTCAACCAGTGTGTGCCAATTGTTTTATAAAAGTCTTTCTGTGTTGTACAGTTTATAAACAAAGGGATTATGCCTAGATCAAGTGATGTCATTGTTCCTCTTTACTCAGCCATCATTAGGTCAATCATTGAATATAATGCCCTATCTGTCCAGACACATGCAACAACAGGAATATCCACAGAGGCACCTTACTAAAAGGATACAACGCCTAAGCAATATGCTCTATATGGACTTACTCAAATCTCTTTCACTACTTATGATGTATGTATGTATGTATGTATGTATTTATTTATTCACATTTGATTACCAGGAAAGTTAGACTCTGAACCCGTTTTCAGTAGAGGCCTGGGGAGAAAAATCTCCAAAGTTTTACAAAGCATTTTAAGAATGATAATTTTACAATTTTTAACAATAATACAAAAACTGCAATTTAAACAATTATATGAAATTAGACATAATATGAAAATATTGGTTAAGAATATATACAAGTTATATGACAATGATTTCATATTTAAATAAATTTTAGCAAATTTATTGAGAAATTAAAGGTAAGTTAGTATAATACAAACAGGAATTGCAATATGAAGGGAGGGAAAAGCAGGTTTATGGTATATTTAGAGAGAAAGCCATGGAAGAGAGAAACTGATAGAAGTAAGAAAGTGAGTAAAGAAGGGAAAGTAAGGAAGTGTCAAGTCTGAATAGGTATTTGTTCATATTTGAGGACATAAATGATCCTGGTGTTGAGCGAGAACAGAGCCAGATTTTGGATAGAAAGTCTTTCAGAATTGTTTTGAACAATGAAAGAGAGGTTATTAACCTGATAGATACAGATAAGAAGTTCCAGACCTCAGCAGCATGGTATGAGTACAGATAATGTCCAGCAGATTTGATAGGCTTGTGGTAGACTGGAGTTTTTGTTCACTGGATTGTTATGATCAATTGGGAACATAGTTAGTTGTGTATAATGTTATTTAGGGCTGGACAAGCAGCTGGATGCTGGATAATTTTAGATGTCAAGAAGCTGTGTATGTGTTAGCTGATGGGATAGTTCTAACCAATTTAAACTTTTTCGTGCTGTACAATGGTGGGTTCTGAAAGGAGTATTTGCTGCAAATGTAGCAATTTTGCTATAACATTGTTCAAGTTTTGATTGTTGTGATGCCTGAAGGTTAGTAATACTGAGAGTGTCATAAAGAAATCAAGAAATCAAAGAAAGGACCAGATCTAGAATGTGTGTTCCTCTTGTAAGGGTATGGACAATTTGTTCCAGGGCATTTGAATTCACACAGCCAAGGAACTTTTGTGCTAGTGAGTTTGGGCTAGAGTAGGTTTTCCAGTTTATGGTGAGATAATTGAAATCCCCCATAACCAGTGTGTTCAGTAAAATTTGGATTGTTTTCTGTTTGGTTAAATAGGCTTCATGGATGCTGTTACCCATGGAGGGGGATCTATAACTGGCTAGGACTTGAATGGGGGTCTTACTGTACACCAGTGTGTGTGTGTGTGTGTGTGTGTGTGTGTGTGTGTGTGTGTGTGTGTGTGTGTGTGTGTGTGTGTGTGTGTGTGTGTGTATACCACTTTAAGAAGCTTTCTAGTGGCTTGCAGAAGTGTATAAATACTGAACAAGTGTTAGCCTGACTGCCATTTTGTAGTACACTGTTGAGATGTAAGCATGTATGTCTGTGTAGTCTATCAGTTAATCAGTTTGTTTATATTTTGTAATGCTGCTATCCATCCTGATGTGTTTCTTTGTAATAAAGCATACAAACTAACTTCCCTGCCTGTTCATTTTCTATACTAGAGAGGTACAAACAACATAGAGCCAGAAGTGGCATGTCTAAAAGGACGTGGCCAGAAAGGGAATCCAGATTCTTCAGCTCGAGACCCAGAGGCACTCAGTTACCACTCTAGGAATATATAGGAGTGAATCATCATTACTGCATGTATAACTCACAAAAAAGGTCAGAAAGAAATTTTAGGTATTAAAACTTGCTCAAGCTATTTTTTATTCACAAAATATGAAACGAGGTATTCAGAATGGTCTAAATGATTTTCTAAGTAACAGAAATATCTGATATTATGATATATTAACAGAAATATTTGAAATAACTACGGAAAATTTTGAAATAAGGTCTGAATCGCATAACATTAATGAAATAAGGGAAACAACCACATTTTCTTACTAAGCACTACTTTTTCTCATTAATCAAAGTTATTCATGTTGTACAAAGTGTATGAAGTGTTCACATGTTTGTGCGGTATTACAGTGCAGTTACTTCTCAAAATACAGCCATTACAGAGCATATTTTGGAAAGTACAATATTTTGAAGTGTTCATTGTGCATTTGAATGGTATTGCAAGCTGCTGTGTGCTTGTTCATGCATAATTATGAGGACCATATTTTTCAGTGAGTTTGGGCACAATTTGTTGATATGGTAGACAGATTTCGAAAACCAACTCCATTTGTGTTTGATACTAATATTGCACAGAACTGGAGAGTGTTTGAGCAAGAGTATGATATTTTCATACAGGCTGCATTTTCTGATAATGATGATTGCACTGAGGCATTTATTCTGCTTAATTTAGCTGGCTCAGAAACCATAGAAAGGGAGCATTCATTTGTGTATGCATCTACTGTCTTTGCAGGAGAGGGAGAAAACCATCATATAGTTGTACTGTCTGAGTCAAAGGAAGACCCCAAGTGCTTAAAATGTAAATTTAAAGAAATGTGTAACCCCCAAATGAATGTTACAAGGCAAAGGAATTTATTTTACACAAGGGATCAAAAGCCTGGTGAAACTTTTTGCAGCATGTATAACTGACTTAATAAACAAAGCTAAAACATGCTGATTTGATGATTTAAGTGATGAGTTAATAAAAGACAGAATTGTGTGTGGTATTAAAGATCAAAAGATTAATGTGGTATTACAGATTTTGCTTTGTGACAATGATTTAACTTTGAATAAGGCCACTGAGATTTGCCAGATATATGAGCTTACAGAAAAGGACACAAATATGCATACAAATGAAAGATGCATGCTTCCAGTAACTTCTAAAGTACATGTTGATAGTATGCAGCACATGGTTAAAAGAAAAAGTCCCAAGCACATGGCTGCAACTGTAAGCTGTGCAATACTCACTGGGAAACCCTGAAGCTTTCTAGCAAGTTCGAAGGCATGCTCTGGAAACCACACAGTCTCAGTGAAACATAAGAGTGAGTCAGCAAACTCAAAGCATGTACCCTCACTCAGTTTTATAGCCAACGGTCATAATTATGGAAGAATTTATGAGCCTAAAAGGGAAAAATGTTTAGCTTTTGCTCAGCAATATCATAAGTGCAATAAGTGGAATAATTTCAAAAGTTTGTGTAAATCAAAATGCACACATTCTTTTATTAAAAGAGAACATTCAAAAAAACAAGTTGGTCATTTAGAAAGCTTTAACCCTACTTTTTATGTTGATGGTGTGTCAGTGCTTCATGTAACAGTCAATGCAGTAGATTTGTGGGCAAAGAATGAAGTATTTTCTACTGTTCGGATAAATGGAAAATCCATAGAGCTCAAAGTTGACAAAGGTTCAAAGTGCAATGTTATGTCTGCAGAAACATTTGCTAGTGAGAAGCTTGATTTGGCAAAGTGTGCAAAGCTTGTTGCTTATGGTGGTGAAGAGAATCAAACTGAAGTCTCAGTAGTACTTTTAGGTTACTCTGCTGGGAGAAGCTAGAACTTGCTATTTTATGTGGTCAAAAGGCACATCCAGTCAGTATTAGAGCTCAGATATAGTTTGAAAATGGGACTGCTTTGATTTAATAAGGAAGTCAATCATGTTGGTTTAAAAGACCACTACTCTAATTTCACCCAGTATATTTTCTCTACCTATGCTGATCTTATCGAAGACAAACTAGGCAAGTTTCCATTTGTGTACTCCATGAAGTTAGACCCACAGGTCAGCCCAGTTGTCAGGCCAGCCCAGAAGGTTCCAGCTCAACTTTGACTCGGTTCTGCATAGCTACTATGGTGCCGCAAGGTGTGATTTATCCAGTTGGTTCTTCTACCTCAATTGAATGGTGGTAGCTCATAAGAAAAGCTCAGATAATATCAGAATATGCGCTGATCCATGAGATTTAAACAAAGCACTGAAAAGACCTCATCATCCAATGTGCACAGTTGAAGAAGTTACAGCTCTGATGCCAAATGCCACTTTTTTTTTCTGTCTTAGATCCAAAGAGTTCATTTTGGCAAATTTTGCTTGACAAGAAATCCTCGCGGCCAACTACATTCAGTACTCCATTTAGCAGGTACAGATTTTTGAGAATGCCATTTGGGATAAATTCTGCCAGTGAAGTCTTCCAACGTGCAATGGAGCAAATATTTTCTGGGTATCCTTGTGCTATTATAGTAGATGATATTCTAGTAGGAGGTAATGGCAAAGCTGAGCATGACAGAAACCTCAAGAAAGTTCTAGAAAAAGCTCATCAAGTGAATCCTCAAAAGTGCAAGTTCAGGTTACAAGAAGCCACTTATGTTGGTCATTTGTTTACCAGTTCAGGCTTACGACCAGACCCTTCCAAGCAAACAGCTATTCTTGAGATGCCAGCTCCAGACATTGTTCAAGCCCTTCAGTGCTTTCTTGACATAGTTAACTATCTAGGCAAGTTCATTCCAGATTTAAGCCAACTAGCAGCACTGCTTAGAGAGCTGACACATAAAGATGTATCCTGGTCATGGTTGGAACAACACCAGAGGGCATTTGATGTCCAGAAACAGAGAAGACAATTGCCAGTCCACAAACTCTCAGACACTATGATGTTCACAAACCAGTTACTCTTTCTTGTGATGCTTCAAAATTTGATCTTGGTGTAGTCATTCTTCAGGAGGGTCAACCTGTTGCCTCTGCATCCAGACCTCTAACCCAAGCTGAGGTGCATTATGCTCAGATAGAGAAAGAACTCTTGGCAATTGTGTTTGTATGTTCAAAGTTCCATGATTATATTTATGGTAGACCTATCCAAATCAAAACAGACCACCAACCTCTAGTCACTATTTTGAGAAAGCCTATGCATTCAGCTCCAGCCAGATTGCAAAGTATGATGTTGAGTTTGCAGAAGTACAATTTCAATCTTGTCTACACAAAAGGCAAACTTCTTTATCTTGCTGGTACATTATCCGGATCACCCAGAAATAGCACTGAAGAGCATGAGAATAAGAATCTTGATTTTGAAGTCATGGAAGTGAAAGGTTTTTCTTCCACATATCTCGATGAGCTTAGAAATCATACAGCCTCAGATCCAATTTTACAGAAGCTCAACCACTTTATCAATCAAGGATGGCTGTCAAAGCAATCTAGTTTACCTCAAGAAGTACAACCTTGTTTTCCTTACAGAGATGAGATTTTTGTCTGACAATGGTATCATCATGAAAGATCCAAAAGTCATTGTTCCAAAGTCTTTGCAACAAGAGTATATTGCTATCTTGCATCATGGCTACCTAGGAATTGATTCTACTAAAAGGAGGACAAGAGGACTAGTGTTTTGGCCTTCTATGTCAGAGGATATTGAGAGAGTACTTTCATCTTGTTCTGTGTGTAATAGTGCAAAGCCACATCAACAGAATGAACCACTTCAGCTAAACCAGATTCCTGAACTACCTTGGTCGACAGTAGCCAATGACATTTTCGAATAGAATGGTCAGCATTACTTGGTGTCAGTAAACTCTTATTCCAAATGGTTTGAGATTGACCTATGTCCTAACCTAGTGTCCAGTACTGTCATTACTAAGATGAAGTGTCATTTTGCAATCCATGGTAGCCCGCACAAAGTTATATCTGACAATGGCACACAGTTTACTAGCCAGCATTTCAAAAGATTCCCAGAAGAGTGGCAGTTTATCCATTTTACAAGTAGTCCTGAATATCTTCAGTCAAATGGTTTACCAGAACATGCAGTTCAAAGTGCGAAACAATTACTAGAAAAGTCCAAATGAGACAATAGAGATGTTCTCCTGAATTTCTTGAATCTCAGAGATATTCCTCATGATAAACATCTTGGTTCACTTTCCCAGAGACTTCTGTCAAGACAAACCAGAACCACCTTACCAATCAGCAGTAGTTTATTGGTTCCAAGTGCTAAGAATAACAAATTTGTAAAAGCCCATCTGTTAAAGAAATGCCTATCCCAGAAGTCTTATTATGACAAGTCAAGCAAACTTCAGTCCATTACGCGAAGAAGAGACAGTGAGAATGCAAACGTGCAAAGGTTATGATCAGATTGGAGTCATGAAGACTATTTGTCCAGAGCTAAGATCATACATTATGGAATCACAAGGAGTAGAGTTTAGCAGAATCAAAAACATTTGATGCCAGTGTCCAAACTTGTACCACAGCACCTAGCCTGTGAGAAAGACTCTTTATCTCAGAGTGAGTTGCCCAGTGTTCCAATTCCTGAGAGCATTCCGGTAAATTTTCCTGTTCCTTAGATGAATCCCAAAATTCCTTCTATGAGTTGTTCACCAAAGACTGTCCCTGTTGCTAAACTGAGTTCTGATTACTATGTTCCTAGATCAGATTGCATTTCCAGACCATGTTACAGACACATGGTAATGTGGACATCAACATTGTGTTTGTTTCTAATGTCTGTATTATTGCATGTCTTATTCTAATGTCATTTCTGTTAGAAAAATCTATACATGCTGCTTAGAAAATATATTTACAATGTATGCTGCTTGGAAAAATGTGTATTCAAACATTCAAACATATATAAGCTGTGTAGTCAAATATATAGAGAAATGTGTGCCTTAGTTAGGAATAAATGTACTTAAATCTATAATAGAGAACAAAGCTTGAAAAGTAGTATGATATGTAATGCATTTAATTCTGTAATAGTAGAAATAAACTTGCATATTATTGCTTGAAGCACAAGCTGCAGTGTAATCAGAAATTTGACCTTGGCAGCGTTCAAGCACAGCCTGGCTCATGTCTTTCAAGTAAAGATTATTTTGCAAAGTTAGAAAATAATAAATCTGTTCGCATGTGTATCTTCTTCCTGCTTCCACCAGGAGAATAGCGTTGTCACTATCAGAGATAGTGCCCAGCTGGTGAACAAGAAAGACAAAGAGAGGCATTAAAGAAGACATACATCTATTGTATTCGAACTAATCTAAGAGCCTTGAATTGGCTACATCCTCAGGAGGTCATCGTGACTGACCAGGTGCTTGCAAGGCTGTAACATTCTCATGGGAAAAAGACTTTTTGAAAAACACCATCTCAGCACTTTTTTTACTATGATGTAAAGACCCTGTCACTGACCACGCCAGTGAGGTGGGCAAAACTGATAATGACATATATAAAAATGGAGTCTTCTGTCAATAAAGCAGTCAAAATTCTATACAACTTTGTGTATGGTTTTTTGCCTCCTAATGTACATTAGAGCATAAGATGCTTGAGTTCTCCTGCATTATTGTTTGATTGACATTGTTTTTGAATAACTCAATGATTTTTACAGTCTGACTCTAACAAATTTATTTAACATTTTGGTCCTAATCGTGCCGGAATTCCCTTGGTAAGCTGCAGGTCACAGAGTGCATGAGTGCTAATAAATCTGCGCAGGAGAAGCTGCCGAAAAGAATGGTTCTTCTTAAAGTGAAAAGACCTCCGACTGAATTGTTGTGTGTAAAGAGGCTGTCCACTTTCTGATCTGTGGCTGAAAAGCGGAAGACTGGGCCCCAAGGAAAAACAATAAGAGCAGGAGGCTCAGGTAAGAAGAATTTCCCTCTTTGTCTTTGTTTTAGATCAGGGACCAGGTTACACTGTGCTATTGCTAAGGTTTGTGATAGCAGGGAGAGAGAGTCAAGTATTGTATCTTGAGTCATAGATCAGGGAATAACAAAGCAAAGTAAACAGTCATTCTAGACACTACTGTGGATATGGGGAAATAAGATACCACGTGGTACAAGAGAAGGGTTACGTAACAGTCTTTTTAAGACATGGGAAATCAGTGCACTAAGAGATCACGAGATCCGCCCCTAACGGATAATGTAAAGCATATGCAATTGCAGTAAGCAGATAATGTGAGATATTTTGCAAAATGTGTTAACAACTATAAATTTGATAGTAAACTAGATAAACTTTCACTAGTTAAACTCCTTAAACAAGCCTTAATCTGATGCAGGGCGTCAGGCAAAAGAAAAACAGCACCAACTAGGCATACCTCAAGCACATAGGTGGATTGAGGAAGCAAATTGTAAAAAAAAAAAAAAACAGAAGCTTAAAAATTCTGAAACATTTTTAGACAACAGAGTGAAAGGTCTAACAGACAGAATCTCTGAAAAATGAAAACTTAGAGCAGACTGGACTTGCATTAATTAATGCATACAACAGGAAATGAGACAGTAGATGGATATTATGCTAGATTATTAAAATGCTTAAAACAGCAATTAAAAAATATATACATTTTAAAAGGTTGCATTGCCTCTGTTAGTAGTTTTATTACAAGGCATATGATAAATCACTGAACAAGCAGGCTGCAAGCCTTACTTGAGTATGCTAGACGTACTGAAAGACACTTTAATAGTAAAAAGAAAAAAAAGGGCACAAGTCTTCACTGCTGAAGACGGAGCTGAAGTATTTGTATTACAGTCAGGTAAAAAGGGGCATCTAGCTAGGGACTATAAACAAAATAAGAAAGCAATGACAGAAGATAAAGGAGATGTGGACTGACTATATGATAGTGATAATAACCAAAAATCATCAGGAAAGGTTAATAAACAAAAAGAAAATGTGAATGTAGTAGAGGGAATAGAGGAAGTACAAACAGATGTAGAGAATAAAATGAAAATAAAATTTTAGATTTAGCATTGTTGAGCCTGGAGCTCTACCTAGCAAATACAAAACCAGAAGTAACACTTCTGGTGGAGGGAAGAAAGGTCAAATTCCTGTGTGACTCAGGAGCGTCACGGACTTTGATACATCCCTCCAAGTTACCAAAACATTCTAAATCACTTGATTATATATTAGTAAAAGCAGCAAATGGACAGCTATACAGGGAACCATTTTCCCATAATATAGCAATAACTGACCCTGTTTCAGGTATGACTCAGAAAAGTAAAATTGTAGTTTTTGCAAAAATATCCAGTAAACTTACTGGGAAAAGACCTTGTGCAGATATTTGGCATAGCAGTAGTTCCTACCATGCAGGGTATGGAAGCACAAAGACAGATGAATGCTCTTGTGGTGTGATCAGAGGGTGAAGCCTATTATTGGTACAGCCAGGACCTAGTTATGATTGGTCCAGGGGCAGTAACCAAAGAACTGATAAACGTAGCCATCAGTAAGGTACCCTCCCTTGACACTGATCAGCAGCACTTGTTACATTATACTCCATACTACTGTAGCACACCAGGACCTAATAAGAAATATAAGTAAAAATCCTGCTGACAAATTAATATTACAAACTTTATGCTGGGATACTGAGGGAAACAGTGTAGTAAGCTGTTCATTACCTCAGGAGTTCATGAGATTGTATAAGTCCAATAGACTGCCACATGTCAGCTTGACAAAAAAACAAAAGTGTTAAATGGGCAGACTTAGAAAAAAAAAAAAAAGGGTAACAAAATGGGAAAACAGACTGATTTAAAAATGTCAGGACAAGGAATATAAAAACAAAACTGAATTGGTTGACACAGACACATACAGCTGTACACTTGCAATCTAGTAAGGACAGCTGATTAGCATTTTTATTAAAAGAAAAAGAAAAGGCCTTGTGTAAAATTCCAACAACTCTGTGGTCAACAGGCAAGTTAAATGTAGGGCTTATTCAAGCAGCAGGACCAGTTACAATTACCCCAAAGTCAGCTTTTAGACCACAGAAAAAAACAATACATTTTGGGAAAGAATGCAAAAGTAAAAATTAAGCCTATAATAAGCAGCATTACTCAAAAAAGGAGTACTGGTAGAAACTCCTGATTCACCATGTGATACACCCTATTTCCTTTTAAAAAAAGCAAACGGGGAATGGCAGATGGTACAAGATTTATAAGCTGTGAATAATGCAGTAATACCTAAAGCACCTACGGTGCCAGACCCACATACCTTGTTAAATGATTTAAAGCCACAACAGAAGTATTTTACTGTGGTAGATATAAGCAATGCTTTCTTTTCAATACCTATACATCCTGATAGTCAATATTGGTTTGCATTTACATTTCAGGGTAAAAGGTATACATATACTCGACTACCACAGGGATATTGTGAGAGCCCAATAATATTTGCACAAAAAATGGCTAGCAATCTGGCAGGGTCTACCCCACCAGAAAGTAGTCAAATTTTACTTTATGTAAATGACATCTTGCTAACAGCACCCAGCAGCAGTGCAGGGTGAATACAGTAGCATTGTTAAAATTTTTAGTAATACAAGGACACAAAGTAAACAAAAGTAAGCTACAACTTTGGGAAAAAAAACACAGGTTAGATACCTGGGATATGTGATATTCAATAAAGATAAAATACTAGATAAGGGGAAAGAAAAAAGGGAAAAAACAGCAATTTTGCAAGCACCCAAACCAACAACTAAAAAAGAAATGATGTCTTTTCTTAGGTACAACTAATTTTTGTTGGAACTGGGTACCAAATTATTTTACAATGGAAAACAAAAGCAGAAATGGCTTTCTGCAGGTTGAAGCAGTTAATAGCTTCTTCATTAGTTTTAAGACTTCCAAGTTATCACAAACGTTTTTTTTTTTAGACCATAGATTGTAAGCAATGGTACATGACATCAGTATTAAAGCAACAACATGGGGATAAGCAATGCCCCATAGCTTACTATTCATCACAGTTAGACCCAGTGGTGCAATCTTTGCCTCACTGTGTACAAGCAGTAGTTGCAGCAGCAATGGCAGTACAGGCTTCAGCCTCAGTGGTGTTATTCCACCCTCTCACATTGAGAATGCCTCATGCAGTTGCAATAATTCTGCCACAAGGAAAAGTTGCATACCTTTCTCCTGCTAGACATCTTTCATGTATGACCATACTGCTGAGTCAACCTCATATAAACAGTTAGCTTTACCTAGACAAGATCTTACAAATATGCCCTTGGATAATGCTGAGGTGACATATTACGTGGATGGCTCATGCAGAAGGGGTCCTACAGGAAAAATCTAGTGGGGTATGCAGTAGTTACAGACACTAAAAATTTAGAAGCACAAACTTTGCCACACAACTAGTATGCTCAAGCAGCAGAACTGGTAGTTTTGACAGGAGCATGTATTTTAGTAAAAGGCAAAAAAAAAAAAAGTAAACATATATACTGATAATCAGTATGCTTTTTCTACAGTGCATGTGTTTGCACAATAATAAAGAAAATAGAGGGATGATTACATCCAGTGAAAAATCTATTAATCATGCGCAATTTATTTTGGAGCTATTAGAATCTATTCAGTTGCCTACCAAAGTAGCTATTTGTAAATGTGTAGCTCATACAAAACAATAGGATAAGATTTCAAAAGGTAATGCACGAGCTGATGCAGCTGCAAAGCAAGCAGCCTCAGACTCAGAAACTTTATTTTTAAATGAAAAATTACAACCCTTTAAGATTTTAGATTTAGACA
This sequence comes from Protopterus annectens, assembly GCF_019279795.1. Classification (NCBI taxonomy): domain Eukaryota; kingdom Metazoa; phylum Chordata; order Ceratodontiformes; family Protopteridae; genus Protopterus; species Protopterus annectens. The sequence continues at coordinate 947,974,211 of NC_056735.1, forward strand.
TGTTAAAAACAATGCAAATGCTTACTACAAAAGCAGAAAAACAAAACTGGGTAAAACAAGGTGCAATTTTGAGAATGGACTGTACATTTCCAAAGGGAAAAAAAAAAAAACAACAATATTACCGTCTAATTTATTTAGATATGCAGCTTTGTTGAGCCATGGGCAGAGCCATGTCTCAACAGGGGGGATGGTACAGTTAGTAAATAAAATATTCCAAACATATGGATACATAAATTATACAATAAAATTTTGTGCAGCTTGTCATACTTGTAACAAGCACCATGCACAAGTAGCATTTAAAACAAGCAAGGGAGTTTCCCTACACCACCATATCCATTCCATACTATTTGTATGGACTTCATAGAGTTGAATAAATGTGAAGGAAAGAAATACTGTTTAGTGATCATAGATATGTTTTCAAAATGGGTAGAAGCTTTTCCAACCAGGAATCCGAATGCAGCAACAGTGGCAAAGGCCCTAGTAAAGGAAATAATTCCTAGATTTGGCATACCGGAAAGAATCTATAGTGGCAATGGGACACATTTTGTCAATCAGACAATTCAACAACTTGGGAGATTTTTTTGGGTTTTCCTTAAGGAATCACTGTGCTTACCACCCACAGTCAGCAGGACTGGTGGAGAGGTACAATGGGATTTTAAAAAAAAACAAGTTAAGAAAGTTAATGAGTGAGACTCAGAAGAATTGGATTTGCTGTTTACCTCTAGCATTGCTGAGCATGAAAACAGTAACAAAATGTAAAGGGTTTAATCCCCTTTAAAGTAGTATTTGGAAGGGCATATTATGTGCCTCAGTAAAAAGCCCTCATGCCTGCAGAGCTGGAGGCTGACAGTTCACTAGCTAATTATATAAAGAAACTGTTATAAATAAATCTGTTTTGCAGTTTAACTCTTTTTCAGACAAAAGAACTTTCAGCTGAATAAAAACTTTGTGACTGATACACAAGGGCAAAATGGCCAAGAGTAAAGAAAACAAAAAAGCAGAGCAACCCAAGAACTATTGCATAATTATTTTAACTGTGTATTTGTTAACTATAAGTGTGACAATTTTTCTCTTATTGTGGTTTTTCCCTGCACTCAACCACACAAGTGAAAGTGAGAAGACGTGATGAACTGTTTATAGACTGGCATCCAAATTTTAACACGTACTTGGCCATGAAGCAAGTGTATACAGAAACTATGCACATTTCAAATTGCTGAGTTTGTACAGCTATACCAACAACATATAATAGACTTTAAGGTCCTCTGTCCCTCTGGGGATAAAATGAGACTTTGGAAATTTTTTTTTATACAGAAACTGTGAGATCACAGGACAAAATTGCTTTATTTTTACCTGTTCACACAAACAGCAGTTGTATGTCTCTACAAAGTAATACCCTCCAGGTGGGCTGGAGTAATGGTAATATAACAATGTCTTATAAATGTTACATTAAAGTCAAAAGTGGGGGTACTGTTTGTAATACTAACCATGATTCATATCTGAGTTCAATGAAAACTACATTAAATGCAGTATGTGACAATCCAGTCTTAACTAAGCAATTGTCTATTAAGAATAGAAAAATGTTTCATGCAGGGATAACACGTATCAGTACCAAAGTAATAATTTTATTTGTGGGAAAAAGGCATATAAATGGTTACCTGAGAATTGGTCCGGCAGTTGTTTTTTGGGTTATCTGGTTTCAGCAATAAGACATACTGCAGAATTACCTTTGGGTAAAATACGAAACGTAAGGAAAACAGCTCGAGAATCTGAAGGTCCAGTGAAAAAAAAAAAAAAAAAACCTGTGAATCCAGTTGGTAAAATCGAAGCTGGTTGAAAAGGCCATAATTCAGTGAAAGACAAAAGTAAATTGACTCATATGAACTTGGGCAACAGTGTTATATCCAGGGCAGGAATACCACCAGCCTATGGAGCAGTCAAATCGATCTGGGAGCTGAGGAAGCTGTCAAAAAGTCATGAGCAATGCAACTTTTTCCACCCTAGAATTGGTGACTAATGAACTGAATGCAATAAAAACTGTTGTGCTACAAAATCGAATGGCTCTTTACTTCACCCTAGCGGCAAGAGGTGGTACACGAAGAAAAATGCTGTGCGTACATTCCAGACAACCAACATGAAATCAATGAATACCTAGAGGTAATTCAGCAAGTATCAGCAATGACTAAACCAGGCCCAAACCCACTGACGGACTTTTTCCAGAATCTGTTTGGGGGGGTGGGGTTCCATCCTATTAAACATTTAATTGCTATTTGTGTGGGTATACTCCTAATAGGAACATGTGTTTACTGTGAAATTCCCTGCATGAAAAGATTAATCAAAAATTTGTTGATATATCTGCTACTGAAACTTTTTACCAAAGTGTTGAAATTAAAAGATTAATTTCAAATGATGCTTTTTCTGAAATATAAAACCAATGACTTACTTAGCTGAAAGCCCTTGAAAGGGAAAGGCTGAGGAATGAAATAATATTGTTTATGTTTCAAATAGAATAAAATGCATTAACAGGAGGGAGAATGTTAGAAAAATCTATACATGCTGCTTAGAAAATATATTTACAATGTATGCTGCTTGGAAAAATGTGTATTCAAACATTCAAACATATATAAGCTGTGTAGTCAAATATATAGAGAAATGTGTGCCTTAGTTAGGAATAAATGTACTTAAATCTATAATAGAGAACAAAGCTTGAAAAGTAGTATGATATGTAATGCATTTAATTCTGTAATAGTAGAAATAAACTTGCATATTATTGCTTGAAGCACAAGCTGCAGTGTAATCAGAAATTTGACCTTGGCAGCATTCAAGCACAGCCTGGCTCATGTCTTTCAAGTAAAGATTATTTTGCAAAGTTAGAAAATAATAAATCTGTTCGCATGTGTATCTTCTTCCTGCTTCCACCAGGAGAATAGCCTTGTGCGCACTATCAGAGATAGTGCCCAGCTGGTGAACAAGAAAGACAAAGAGAGGCATTAAAGAAGACATACATCTATTGTATTCGAACTAATCTAAGAGCCTTGAATTGGCTACATCCTCAGGAGGTCATCGTGACTGACCAGGTGCTTGCAAGGCTGTAACATTCTCATGGGAAAAAGACTTTTTGAAAAACACCATCTCAGCACTTTTTTTACTATGATGTAAAGACCCTGTCACTGACCACGCCAGTGAGGTGGGCAAAACTGATAATGACATATATAAAAATGGAGTCTTCTGTCAATAAAGCAGTCAAAATTCTATACAACTTTGTGTATGGTTTTTTGCCTCCTAATGTACATTAGAGCATAAGATGCTTGAGTTCTCCTGCATTATTGTTTGATTGACATTGTTTTTGAATAACTCAATGATTTTTACAGTCTGACTCTAACAAATTTATTTAACAATTTCATTGAAGACAATCTATTTAAGAAGGAAGATGTAGATCAGTGTGTGTGTACCACTTTAAGAAGATTTCTAGGGGATTGCACAGGACTATAAATACTGAGCGCATACGAGCCTGACTGCCATTTTGTAGTAAGCTGTTGAGATGTAAGCATGTATGTCTGTGTAGTCTATCAGTTAATCAGTTTGTTTATATTTTGTACTGCTGCTATCCATCCTGATGTGTTTCTGTGTAATAAAGGATATAAATGAACTACCCACCTGTATGTCTTCTATACTAGTGAGGAACAAGTGACACTTACCCACTGTCACTCCATGGAGTTGTCCAGTCTAACTAGATGTGAAGTGAATTTTTCTCTACTATAGATTGAAACACTGCATCATCTGGTTTTCACAGGTTTATTTTGTGGTCTAAAAGTGTGGAAATCATTTTAGCCTTGCAGGCCAGGGTACTCTTTAAGGCCTTAAACCAAGTTTCTGTGACTGCACAGACATCTACATCTTCTAATGATAGAAGTACTTCCAGGTAGTGCAGTTTTTGGTTTAAGCTCCTAGCATTTAGCAGCATGACCCTATTTTGTTCTGATTGGTTAATTTCATGTCAGCAATGTTGTTTTCAAGACCTTGCCAAAAAAGGCACTATGGGGGAGGCAAAAGCCTTTGCCAGCTGCAAAAAGGCTAGGGGTGCCAGGTGCAAACCATCTCTGGCAAAGCAGTGAGGTTTGTCGACCATGGCTTCCCAGACAGACAGCAACTGGATCCCCTTGGAATGACACCAAAAACTAAGCCAATTATTGAAATCAATCTTTTTTTGTTTATACTGTGGCATCATTCTAGGTGAAAGTGGTATGCTGATTAATGCTAGGGACATACATGTATGGAACACTTACTCAGAGAGCTCGACCGTGTTTCTCTTTATATAGTCCAATGAGAAACATCTCAGGTCATTCACACTAACATGAGCCATGACAGAGTCCTAATGGTACTTGTTGCTAAGAGACCTGAGTGCATGTGTGATTTGGCAAATCCTGGCACTGGACAGACAGCTGACCGTGACTTTCTCCTTGTCCAGCCTGGTCAGTGGGACATCCATGTGTCTCACTATTGAGTCTCCAATGACAAGAAAACTTGTTTTTTTGAGTGTCACACCTTATGGGCTTGGTGGGTGAGACACTGGTCTTGCTATATGTTATAGGTGCTGTGGAGACTGTGTTAGCTGTAGCAGACTTGTATTTTGGAGGTCTCTGGTGTTTCGGCAAGTTTTTTGAGAGAATGTCCGCTTATGTTGATTTATGTGTTTGATGCGTACTATGTGCATGAGTAGTGGCATGTGTATGAGTAGTTGTACTATGTAAATATGTAGTGCTGGGTGAGTTGACAACCTTTTCAGTGTTACTGTTTTGAGTGAAAGAGAACACGGATTCTAAATTCTTAGTGTAAATACATATCTCGCACTATGTTCAAAGTTGTGTTATTAGTAGACGGTTGTCTGTGTATAATAGGCAATTGCTACGCTGCCTCAAGAGACCAAAGTCAACAAGGCTGGCAGGAGAAATAAGGGTAGTCCAACTCTTTATAATACTAGGTTGAAGACTCTTGTCACTAGGGTGGCTTTTCAGAAACGATCACGGAGGAGCTTGGCAAATGGATATTTCTCCCTGGGTTTTAAGGGAACATTTGTTAATGAAATGAAGATGCAGCCAGCCAGATGAAGGAAAATTGAATTCTTTATTACTCACTCAAAATATTTCGTGCTTTTGGCTGGTGTATAACAAACAGACTTCATCAGAATCTAAACAACAGTAAATCACATTTGGTTTAAATAACCCTCTTGAAAAAAATCATATTTTAACAAAAAACTGATTTCTGTTTTGCTATAAAAGGTATGTGCAACATGCAGACATGTTATTCCACATGTTTTTGGACAACAGTTCTCTTGATGTCCCACTGTCATGATGTGGTGTTTTGTCATGGTTTGGCAATACTGATGTGGGATCATATACAGGTATATCCTGTCTATGTCCTCCTTTGCTGCACCAAACAGCAATGTAATATTAATCTGTATACAATATTATACATTCTTTCACAGCACATTACATCATGTTTGTTGTATGTGGCATTTCCACACCCATAACATCGTGAAATTGGTGTCCTCCTTCCAGAAATAGTTGTACAATTAAACAACTGTACATGTGTGCACACATAGCCGGATACATATTGACACATAGGTTCATAGGTAGGTTCATAGGTAGGTACTAGGCTATTGGCCCAAGGGCCTAAGTAAGTCTAGCCAACAAAGTTCTCTGGCTTACACCACCCAAGAAAGTTAATTTTCTGTGCCCCTGTCGAGCAGAGCCAGAGAAGTGATCCCCGGGGTGTACTTCCTATAGGTTCATAGGTAGGTACAAGGCATGTGAGCATTCAGTTATTTACTGTTGATGTGCTATAACGATGCTCACAAAGTGTTCTGTGCTCCATAATGAGCAGGGTGCTTAACATACATCTGCAGTTCTTTAGCTTACATTTGCACAACAGTATATGTTTATGGACTTTTAAATTTTAGCTTGCTTAACTATGCATGTTGATGTGACACGATTGCAAATTACTGTGTATGTGTGTTTTATACATGTCCAGTTCTTTGGACATCAGTAATCCATCTGGCCATTTGATGTACATTTTCCATTTTGTTAAATGTATGTCTGTGTGGCTTCTACAGCACCTTGTATGCATGCATTTGCATTGTGTCACCTTACTGTGTCCTGCTTTATACTGATGTGGGCCCAGGTTGCCCACCTCCCTCCCACTTTCATATTTCCCTTTTCTTTTTTTTTCAGATAGGTTAACCTTTGTTAAAACTACTGACCATTGTCATTTATTAATTTGACACAGTGAACATGCGCTACATGTATACCCATCGTACAATGCAGGACAAGTGCACACAAGTTGCTGGCTACTGCTTGCAATATGTCCTTTTTCTCATTATACTTATGTTTTCCCATCCATGTGCTCAACCTGCTATATTCATTATGCTGTACTGTTACATTTTTGAACATATTATTATATGTCATCAGTGTCTGTATCTGTATCGACCATGATTTTCTGTGCATTTCATTTATACAACTGACAGACATACATAAACATCTACACCTGTGTGTTGCCTTTGACATGGCATATGTGTGTAACATATACACATTCCATTATGTGTTTGCTTTGGTTATGTACACCTACTTGTGCATGGAACCGCATTTGTTGCTCTTCTGCAGGATGTCTGTTTTGGCACTGTGCTTGTTTTTTTTTTTGCCTTTCACATGCATGATCATAAGTTTGCTTCTGCCCTCTGAAGTTATCTAACATTGTTAGACCTGCGTTTGCTCATCTGTGACGTTGCTTGGTTTACACATGCACTGCTGATGCACTAAATAGATATATGACTGCCACACAGTTTGCAACATGTCATAACAAGACAGTGCCTAGGTAGATATGTTTTTTCTGCATTTCACCATGGCTGGTATGCATCCCCACCCTGTTTTTCAACTTTCCACTGGCCATGTTGTGTAGTGTGATGTCTGTGTAACTTACCTGCCCTTACTGTTTTTTCCAATCTTTGTCTGTTTTGTGTTGAGCTATTTATTCTATGGGTATGCCTGCTGTGATGATCTTCACCTCCTCTTTCCCAATGTTTACCTTTCCTTTTATTATTAATAAAAAAAGAAAAAAATGGGACCTCTCCCCCCCCCCAAAAAAAAAACAATTGTCCATGCCCCTCTGACTTTCCCCCAGATTTTTCAGTTCCAAAATCCATTTTGTATGTGCCTCTTTTTCACCCTTTATCCTACATCTTCTTTTCTGTCTCCCACTTCCCTTCAGAGTTAATAATATGTTTTCATAAAGTAGTATAACTCTATAGTAAGTAGTACAACACTTATAAGAAATACACAGGGTATTCTCTGAAAAGTCAATATGTTTTGCAAGGTATATTATTATCATATGCATTCAAAAATCAAACTGCAGAAATGAGTTGCTAAAGGGAAATATGAATAAGCACAAAAGAGGTGGTGATATTATAAAATCCAGTTAAACATTAGGAAATCAGTTATGAATGCTATCCAAGAACTCACACATCACTATAATACATCAAACAAGATTTAGAAAAGTGTGCAGGGACTTCAGAAGCATTGGGGAGAACAGAAAAATCAATATAAGGATCATAGAAAGAAATTTTATGACATAACACTATAGAGGAATGTTAGCAGTACATTAATTTATAACAGCATGAAGACAAAGAACACTCATGCACTTGTGAAAAGTATTACAGTGATGGAGTAAAAGCCAGGGAAGGGGCTTTGTCTGAACAATGGTATTTGCAAGGGGCAGTAGCAAATTTTCTTAAGATTGCTTATGGAAACCAACCAAGACTGGAATATAAAACATATTTATAAGCCAGTTTAGGGGACAGGAGACATAAACAAGAAACATTTACATTTATTACTGAGAATTTGATATGCATGCTGAAACTGACAAGCACGTGTTAAAACAGACTTCTTGCTATGAATGTGATTTTATCTAGTAAACATGAGGAGACTTCTGTAACTGTAAGTTTAACTTTGCTCTCTGCATTTACCTAGTTTTGATGTATGAATATTTAAATTAAGTGTTTGGTTCACATTATGATGTGGCAGCAGTTACTTGAATGGCAACTTATCTGGTAATTGTCAGTAAATATATATGGCATGATTGTAAGAATAGAGAAGAACATTTATGAGGTCTGCATGTAAATAAATCAAACATTATTTCTCTTTTTTATTAACAATTCAGACATGTAAAACTTATCTGCAGATACGGTGTTATGGTTTTACATATTTAGCTTTAGAGTTGCATTCTTAATTACGTAATATGACAGGTATCCCAGTGTTCACCTGAAAAAGGCAGTTGTCTTTGGTGGACAAGACATGAGTTCCCAAATTACTTAAATTAAAACATGAAGTGCCAATATATAGCATAGGAAACATAGCCTGAATGCAGGTTCTTAAATTTACATTTGTGTGGAGGAAGTGGTAAGAGAGTAAAGTACATACTACTGAGAATTAACTTATGCATTTTCTTTAAGTATTTAGTGAAAAATCTTCCAGAAGTGTTTCATGTGAACTAAGTTTCAGGCTTGCTGGCAGGTATGCAAAGTGAAGATGACTCATGAAACTAAACTTGACATTCCCTGGGAAAATGGTGTCAGCACTGTTTTTCAAAGACAGGTATGATAAGCTTTGAAATGATATTTCTTTCAAAGAACAAAAGGGCAAGTTTTTTCCTTTTCTTTAGGGCTTATCCATATCTTTTGATGTGGTAAAATTTTCTAAAAAAGGAAAATGATTTTTGTTAGCTGTGTTTTAGTGTACACATTTAGGAAAAGCAAATGAGAAAAAAAATTTGAAATTCTGCTTTAAATCTAAAAACTTCTAAAATATCTTCAGCGTTTAATCAATATAACTTACAAATCTGTATTTTATGTATATAGTATCAGACTTTACAATTTAAATATCTAATTTTAGCAAGTGAATCACAGCCTGGGTTAATTTCCTTTTCTTGTTGGGACATGAACTGTTAAGTTAGAGTTCAGATAGGATTCTGAATAAAAGACTTGTCAGCCTTCCTAATAATTAATGTTCCTTTGCACTTCAGTCCTGCATTCAATATCAGAAGCCTACAGTTGCTGGTGTCAGCAGCTATGAATCCTGATGAGTGCTTTGTACTGTCTGGTAACCTTAATAATTTCAGCAGGTCCTCCATAGTCTGGGGACTTCACTGCAGCATGTGTATTACTATAAACAGAGTCTTGTGCAAAATTAACTGTCTTTCAATGTATGTATTTATTTGTTTGCGTAGTTTCTGGCAAACAACTGTGAAAAATTCAAAACATTTATTAGGAGTCCATCTGAAAAGCTGTAATCACTTTGCAAACTCCATAAATAGTCATGAAAACTGTTGAAGGATTCTAACTTCCAGAAAGTTTAACAGGCAGATCATTAAAAGTATTCCCAGAGATGTAACAGTTTATTGTTAACTCATTTCAGATTACGGACATCTAATCTGATTTTCAGGTTTCCAGACACTGCTCTTTCCAAAAGCCTTAGGAGGTTTCCTTCCTGGTAGAGAGCATTTTTTTCATGTCTGTGGTAGCAAAGCTACATCCCACTGAAGTCTGGAAATATAATTGACACTACTGCACCCTAATTCTATGCAAGAATAACTGCAAGATGTAAAATGAGACTCAGATTTTGTGTCCAAAGCAATGCATTTTTTAATCTCTTAAAAACGTTAGCGTACACTTACTGCTTATAACATAAACACAACAGCATGGCACTACCTAAGAGACTATAGCAAGCAGCTGGAAGGTAATGATTTAACCTAAGATGTTCTTGATGTCAATGTATGATATCTCTCCAGAATACACATGTAATAAATTAGCAGTATGTAAACAGAGGAGATATCAAATAACCGGAAAACATTGTGCACAGTTAGCAAGATGCCACTCAGATCTGACATGCTGACATCTAGTTACTGCAACTGAACACACTGTGGCCTATATATGCTGTAGTATAATCCATAACAAGCAGGACCTCATTGTGCAACAAGAATTTATTATTCTGCCATTCCTGCAGATTCAAGGCAGAAGGAATCATCGTTTTAGCCTAGCTGTGTCATTAACAAAATGGAACAAATCACAGCTCTGTTAGAAATGCTACATATAAAGAAATCCCAATCCCTCTGCACCACATGCTCCAGAGACCTCAACCTCATTACCACAATCAACAGAACATACCGGAGGGACAGGTTCATAACCCAGAGACTGCCCATGCTATGGAACAGACTTCCCATACATGTTAAGCAGAGCATCTCACTGGCCCTCTTCAAGAGAAATCTTGATGAGTGGATGGGAAATAGAAAATTCACCCCAGGGATCACTCCAGTGGCTCTGCTCGACAGAGGCACTTGGAACTAAGGTTGGGTGGCATGATGCCACGGTAATCCTATGGGCTAGGCTTGTAAAGGCTCCAGGGCCATAAGCCTAGCACACACCTATGAACCTATGAAGTAAACTTAATTTATGCAATAATTATAATGCTTTATTTTGGGAAAAATATGTATGTTTTGTTAGGAGGGAAATACTTGTATCAGTTAGTGTCAAAATCAGATTCTTCACAGTTTGCTTCATTACATTTTAAATTGTACAGAGAAGTATGTGCTTTACTTCATGATAACTCTGAGACCATCCAAAATGTTGGTTTTGCTGTGAAGTTAAAAGGCATGTGTGTGTCATACTACAGGTTTCAACATGTGGCTGACGGGGATTCACTATACAATCTTGAAATACTGAAATGTCGAATTTCAGTATTTCGAAACTGAATAGTCAAAAAACCACATACACGAAAGCCCACAATCACGAACACTTCAATCGCGACCACTCACACACACACACACACACACACACACACACACACACACGCACACACACAAACCAGGACATAATCACACACACATATACACCTACCTAACTAAACAAACATAACAACACACACAAACACACTTAACCTACCTATAAGAAGGGGGGCAAACCCCCCTGCACCCCCCACACCCCCCTATTTATATATTCTAACTCCGAGGTCGCACTAAACACACAAACACACAACAAACACCACCGCACACACTCACACACACTAAAATCCCTACCCATTATCCTCAAACATACAACACTTGCCTGAAACCCCAGATAAATCCACAAACCGCACCACACTTCAAGAACATGACACCACGATAGCGGCAGATTCAACATTTGCGGATTTGGCATAGTGTAGTTTCGGTTAACTGCACTTTCTCCTATTCGGTTTCGACGTACTGAATTTTGACATTTCAGTACGTCGAAATTGTCTAGTGTATCCAGTTGATGGACGGGTGAAGGCTTATTTTATTTTTCTTTATTTTATTTTATATTGTAGACTCCAAGGCCTGGCTTGATAGAACCCATTCACAGTGGAGGTTCCAAAGAAAAGCTGCAGAAATGAAAGATTTTCTGACAATTATGAAACATAATTTCTACAAACTCATAAATAAGTATATCCATGAGAATATACAGAGAATGCTATGACAATGAAGAAGACAAATGTTGGAATCAGCTATAAACAGCAGCTCAAGAAATTTAATGGTGCAGTTTGACATTTTTTGCATCATTTATCTATGATCTAAGTAAAGCAAACACAGCAAAAGTAGCATTTATATTGTTATCATGAATGCAGATAGCATATGCCAACAGCAAAGTAAGTGATACAAATGGTAAATGCAAGCTAAATATGAATTGATTAAAAGAGTTGGTGGCAGTGAGGTATGAATGGAAGATACGAGTTTGAGTAAGATATTACATCACTAGACTGCTACTGGTTGTTAGAAGAGCAATAATATGGGAAAAAAACAAGGCAGAAGAACCCTAGTTAATCAGCATAATATTCAATAGATCAGATAGAAAAAAATAGTCTAATAAAGAGGTTCAGCATGAGAAGTGGGGGAAGGAATTATGGCAGAAAAATGGGTGTTGGGAGGGCCAGATGTTGAGGTAACCTTGGAATACAAGGGCTGTGATAAATGAAAGAAGGAGGATGGCAGAAGCCAGATCAATGGATTAAAAGGATAAAGCCTTGAATGTTTCCCCACATGATCCAAGTTTGATTTGCTGCTCATGGGCTGTGGTCGCTGGCACAGGAGAGATAAGAGTGATATAGCAGGTATCAGTTCACTCATACTGTGGGAAAGGTGACACTGTTTGTCCATTGGGAGGAATATGATGATCACACTTGCTAATATAGCATGTAGCACTATAAAACTGGAAGTCATGTGGGCTAGGAAACTGCAAAAAAAGAAGGTATTGTTATGGTGATGGGGCTGTGACATCCCTGGACTGGCCCACTAATGAAGGAGCCTCAATCCTCACCACTGGCAGCAGTGAGGGATGTACACAATGGGAGGATGACAAGTACACACACAGTAAAGTGCAATTTCCCTTTAGATCACACAGAGATCACAGTCAGTCTGGTTTTGGTTTCTCCATCTTTCTCCAGATCCCCAGTAAGACTCTCCACTGGCACAGCTATAGGGTTAAGATCTCAGCTGGGGGGCCAAGCCAAGACCTCCAGCACCCCCTATGTCCAACCAGTGCTTCATGACCCTGCCCAAGTAGATCACACACACACACACACACACACACACACACACACACACACACACACACACACACACACACACATACACTTTGAAATTTGATTTATATACAAACACATAGACACTCCTGGGAAAGGCTGGCACAGGTTTACTAGCTATGCCCCCTTCTGCCCAGACTATAAGGTAGTTATCACTGCCACCAACCCCTACTTATCAGCTACTATAAGGCCCTTACAAAGGGTGGCCAATCCTATTGTGTAATGTTACTATTATATAAATGGTAGTTTTGACCAAGCGCCAGGCTATTTAGGAGTGACCTGTACAGTGTCACTAAATACATATCAAGTACTCTAAGAGCTTGCTATGTCTCACAGATATCAGCCACAAAGATGTTTTAAATATATTTAATATAAATAATGAAAGAACAGGACAATACTCAGAAAGCAAACACAGTTACTTCAGAGTTCAAAATCACAGGAAATATTTTAAAACAACATTGCAGGACAGTCTCAAATAAATTCAGAAAACATCTAAACTAATCTTTACTATATTCCTATCTATATCTAAAAGAGATACTATGCCCTAAGAACTTACACACAGAGCAAGGCAAATGCAGATGAGTGGATTTCTTGCTAAGTCCAAGACAAAATACAAAATGCCCAGTCTCTCTCTGAGAGAGTTCTTAAATTAATATCACATTTTACTGCTGGGTTAGCTTGGATGACATCACTCTTTGTCACCTGACTTCAGTTTCCAGGCTAAAGAGAAACTTGACAGAATTTAACACCTCTTTGTGAGAAATACATATATCTCAGATCATTGCAGTTGATATAAGACATAAAATAATAAAACAGTTAAGAAACAATGCAGAAGGCACCCTTGTTCTAGACATCATGTCTCCTTGCTGCATTGAAACTAATTTTATATGCACAATCGTAAAGCACTTAATTTCAACTTATTTTCTTGAAGTTTTCTAAGTTAATTTTCTATGTTCCAGCAGGGTATGCTGTGGTTACATTATTGAAGCTCAGTACATAACATACAGTTCTGTATAAATTATATCAATATTCATAAATGACATAGAATTATTTACAAAATTCCAGATATCTAGGTTGGCAACATCACAGGGGTGATAGTGCTGAGACTGGAAGTGAATGACTATGGGAAAAGAGCAAAGTAATCAACCTGATGTCAGAAAGAATGTTGATCTGAAGTAGATGGTTTGGAAGTTCAAAGGAAACCAAGAGACATAGATCAGAAAAGTGGACTTGAGTCCTGTTGACTTGTTTCTAAAAGCAATTATTTATTTGCTAAAAAGGAGTTTATTCATTTTTGTCTAGGTAGCAGCCATGAGATGAATTACCTCATCTTCATTTTGTAGATGATCTGTATTAATGAGTTCTCTATGGACTACAGGGGTCTTAGGTGGGATAAGCAAGCCCATCATGTTAAACAGTGTTGAGCATTTAGAAGATTATAACAGCCTGTGAGCCATTGCTAATTAGATGAGCTCATGATAATCAAGCAATATTAGATGTAAAACTTGAGTAAAGCTTCATGATACTTAAACTGAGAAGTTGTATCAGCAACAAAGTGAGCAACCCTGACAAATGCTATTGCATATTTATGCATCATGAATGTGGCCAAATACACAGGAAGTATATAAAACACACTGTAGCAGAAATGCTTGAGCAATAAGCGATTCAGACTTTTATCATATGTCCAGCCTCTGACTGGTTATTATTATTATTATTATTATTATTATTATTATTATTATTATTATTATTGATATATAATAGTTCAGGAAGCAAATAACTATGAACTCAGTGGCTAATACGATTCCAGATTGCATAGATTCAGAGAGTGGTCCCAAAGTTAATAAGCAAGTCTGGAATGTGTGGAAAAAGAAGCTGTAATATACTCAAACAGTATGCATTTATCTTAAAGGATGTTTAAATTTAGAATAAAGTGGGGCACTCAGGGCTGAACTCAATTAAATCCATGCTGAATCATTCAATGTGCAGCTGACATAGCAGGGGCTAAACAATGCAGTTCAGAGTCATCAGTGTACTGATTAACCCCACAGTGTCATGTTGCTTCCAATATGATAAAAACAGAAGTGGGCCAAGCCAAGGACCTTGTGAAACACTCAAAGGAACCAGAAAATTAGAAAGGCAGCATTATCTCATCATACAACCTGAAAAATGCCTTTGGATAACCGTCAGCCCATTGGGTAGTATCTGTGTACGTCGTATAATGACACAGAATCTGCTTAGTGGTAGCTGGTGAATGAAAGTATCAAATGTATTTCACTGCATAAGGAACAAAATATTGGTAATTGTGCCACAGTTAAGTTTAATGTGTGTATACTCATCTGTGTCATGAAGAGTTCTGTCACTTCCATGATCTGAGCAGAATCCATACTGAGAGTCAAATAAAAAACTGGGAATATTGCTAAAATAATAATAAACCCTGAAGAAGGCATACTTTTGAATGCTTTAGAAAGAAAAAAACAGAAAAAAGGCAGTAAGCTAATTGTTAAAGTACAGCGAAAGGGCAACTAACTAAAATAACTAAAACAGAGATTTTTTAAAGTAACCATTAAAAATCTTGGGACTCAACATTGCTGAGTCCCCAATTATGGAGACTAGATGGCCAAAAAATTAGCCTGAGATTGCCATTTCTGAGAGTACATACTTTAATCTAAGGTATGGTGATAACAGAGTTTGTGTATATATATATATATATATATATATATATATATATATATATATATATGTGTGTGTGTGTGTGTGTGTGTGTGTGTGTGTGTATGTATATATATATATATATATATATATATATATATATATATATATATGTGTGTGTGTGTGTATTTGTATATAAATATGTTTTTTTTTTTTTGGTCTCTTGAGACTTAGTAATGTGAGTCTCAGGATTTCAATATGGAGCTGATTTTTAAAGCCTTCTTTGGTTTCTATATTATACAAAAATGATAAGAAAATACAGACAAGATATCTTAGGAGAAGAAAACAAAACTAACGTGGAAGAGAGTAGATCATGGCCATTGTCCAAGAAATAGTTATATGCGTGGCTTATAAGAACTTCAACTAGGTGCAGCATTACAGTCTCTGTAAAATTAACAAAAATAAAGCATATAACATCACCACTCCAAAAGACCGACATGCATATGTACATAAATGAATAAATAAAGGAGACTACAAGCCACAGATACAGTCATATAACCAGTTATTGGTATGATGTATAACTTTCACAGAAGCATTTGACACATACTGTACCTAGGACCCACAACATACTAAGATTTCACATGGATACAATATTCCTGCATCCAATGAAAAGGGCAAGATTAGAGCATATAAAAGACAACCCCTACTACAAATCAAGTACGTGTTTACATTGGGTTATGAGAACGGTAATGCAGAAGGGGATGACTGGGTAACCTTCATTAAAAATCATGTCAGAGGAAATCAGTAAGAGTGGAGGAGGTCGAAACTGTGTTGTAGAAGAGCTGTGGTAGATGTAATGTATGCTATTAGATATCATTTTATCAAATGAAATCAAGTTCTTCAGTTATTTCTACTTAATGTAAAAGGGTAAGGGGACTTGGCTGTTTGTTGATCTCCCAAAGAGTTATAAATGACATGCCCTGACCAAAATTATTTTGCATTGTTTGTATTATTTCTCTGACAGGCACTAAGGTACTACTTTTAGATGTTCAGCAATACAGTCTTGGCATACTTCGTGGCTTATCTAAAAAGAATTCAAACAGGCAGTATTATTGCTACACTTTCCTTCATAGAACATCTGCAACTTAATATCTGGTGTAATCCAGGGTAAGGAAATGAACTTGAGTAAATGCTTTCTTATAAGAAATACATTGTTGGGGATTGACAGAAAAGTCAGGTCAAAGTAGTTCAACTTTAGAGTTCAAAAACTATTGGGTATGAGACTGGTTGGCAATGGGCCTCCTCAGATTTCTCATGAAGCAGTAATGATCACTTTTTTAGGTGTCCTGATGCCAGACAGTAAATTTGACTTATGATGCTCAGCACAATGTCAGAAAGTACAATATTATCATGGATAGGATGCCATGAGGGAAAGAAAATAAATTAGGACAAGTCACATTAGGTTTATCTCCTGTGAACTGAAAGAAGAGCTAAGAATCAGACATTGTATTTAAAGTGGAAAATAAAACATTTCGAGGCTTTACTGGAAAAATTCACTTAGACTCTGCTATAGACTGTGGTGAGGAAAATGTTAGCTTGTTTCCTTATACTGCTTCTGGTGTTTTTATACTGCTTCAGTGCTTTCTTCCATTTTATTTATCATGGTACATCTTTTAATTGCATTCTGTTTTCTATTGTAAATTTAAACTAAAAAAGAAAATGAAGCTGTGCCTCTTGTGATTTGCACAGAAAATTGATTTTTCCCACACTTCCACTCTGCTATTGTGTTCTTAAACTCACTATATCTCCAGTTGCCTGACCTTATGTTAATTTGACCACATAATTCCTCTCCTCTTCACTTTCATTGGTTGTTGTCCGCGAACAGAAAATTATCATTTTATGAAGTCACTCCCCTTAAGCTATTTAAGTTTATCTGTCCTTCCAGTGCATACCATAGAGCCAGAGTACTAAATGCCCACCCCTTCATCCAATTCAGCTTGCTCTTTTAATATTTTTCTCTCTTCCCTTAGACTGCTAAAGCTTGAGTTACACTCTTTTTGTATCTTCCTAACTGCTTAGCGCAAACTGCAATTCTTAAGATATTAACCCATTTTTTCCATCTTACTTTTAGAATCTGCAAGATCTGAGGCAAGAATACCAATCATTGGAGAACTTACTTTCCACTTCTCAGTAGTCATCTTGGGATTGGTGCTTCTGTTTGCACCTAGTGAGTGAAAGAAGGAAAAGATGGGTTTTATTTCTTAGGTATTGTTCATTGCAGAAAGCCTGATAACTGTTACAAATGATTCAAGGATTTGTACTACTATTTAGATCCGGTAAGAAAAGTAGCAGAGGGTCACTGAACCCTGACTTTCTCTGATTGAGCAGTGTGTGTGTGTGTGTGTGTGTGTGTGTGTGTGTGTGTGTGTGTGTGTGTGTGTGTGTGTGAGTATGCGTGTGTCTGACTTTCCTGATTGGTTCAGTTGCTATTAAGAAAATCGTCCAGGAAAATACTACAACAAATTATTGAATCCAGATCCATCTAGAGCTGAAAATTTCTTCTTCTCTGTTGTATTGCATGTTATCCTGTAAAACATGTTTGTTGCTTTTAAATCTGTGTATTATTTGCAGAGATCTTGCACTCTGATCTGTTTATAAGTACTTTTGATATTTGCCTGTGTGTTTCTGCACAGCTGTTAGGTATACTGTTCTAACTTGGTTGTTTTCTACACTCTGATGACCTCTTACAGTGTTTTTACATTAAGAAGATTTAGGTCTGCACCCTGGTGGCAGTAGAAGATAGCCAGGTCTCTTCTGAACTGATAATCATTGTTTAAACCCCAAAGTGTGCATTTATGATTGGCCAGAGGGTTTGTTTGTTTTGAGACTTTCTGTGTCTGTTGTGTTTGTGTGATGCTGCTCATTGTTCAGAGTCAGCTAACAGTGCCCCATATAGATGCAGGCATTTAGAATTGAAATTTTCCATATAAAACTACCCCTCAAATTTCCTCACTATTAAGTTGTGCAAAAAGCAACTACTTTGCACATTGAGGAGAACCCCTATGAGTTTAGTCTTAGTCTTGATTGTAGTTGATATACTCTTACAGGAATCAAGCTAGCAGGGTGTGAACCTGTCTTGTAACATCCCCTTGTAGATCAGGTAATAAGGATCTGCAACAATGGATATGCACTTTCTTACTATATCTGTAGCCATCTTGATGGATATGGGCATCCTGAGGGAATGTAGCAGTTATGTTGTGTCCACTGACAACTACCTAATTCTTAAACAAAGTGATACAGTATGTAAGTGATGTACTTACACAATGTCAGTGGAGAATACACTGTTGCATTCAAGCACTTGTAATACCAAATAAGCTGTTAAAAACACATACACTACACCCACCACACATAGTATGGACCAGACACATAGATTCACATATACTAAAGCTCTTAAAAGAAATCTGCCTAAAACAACTCCTGATGTTGCACTTACAATGAGTTTCCTCAGCAACCTCAAAAGCACTATACCAAAACAATACCCACGATGACACATACAGCCACATTTCATGGTGTTTCAACTTCTAAGCCCATAAGGTATACCACTACACAACCCAATATTTTGCTCACAGGAGACTCCATTGTGAGACACGCAGATGACCCATTAACCAGGCCAACTAAGGGGAGAGTCACAGTTAGTTGTCTATCAATGGCCAGGATCCCCCAGATCATGTGCAAACTCAAGTTGTTGAACTACACCATAGTCCATGTGGGTGTAACTGACTGGAGATGTACCCCACAGGACTATATGAAAAGAGACATGATGAAGCTCTCAGACTATGTGTCCCAGTTTGGTAAGAATGTAGCATTTAGCAGCATTCTACCTTCTCCAAGGATGGTGCCACAATATAGGTTCATATGTTCATGGGGAAGTACTAGGCTAGCTACCCTTGCAGCCCATTTTAAATCTAGCCAATTTCCCTTTTTGTGTTTGAAATAACCTATGCATTTTGTTTTAGATTGGCCTTACTCATCCCATGGTTGATAATTATATATTACCGCCAATGAACATTACTTGGATTATACCATAGATAATTTGAGAGGACCCATGCATGGGATACAGTATTTAGAAGCTGCCTCTATCCATTAGGAATTCTTTGGGAATATTTCATGACTTTTAGGACATAGGACAATATGAAGAGAAAATAATTGACTTTAATAATTGGTTTAGATTTTGGTGTCATTCAAAGGGGGTACAATATTTATTTATTTTACATTTATTTACCAGGAAAGTCTGACTGGGCAGGTTGCCCATTTTCAGCGGAGGCCTGGTGAGAAAAGCTCCATTAACAATAGTACAGTAGTACATTTTTTTTAAAATATTACAGACATTGTAAAAATAAATATCATAAAAATTGTGAAAAACTGCAAATCAGTGTGTGACAATCAATAGGTGAAACAGAGCAACCATGATATAAATTGCATTGTTGTTATACATAGGTTAAAAGGAGCAGAAGAAAGTTAACATTGGATACGTTGGTGTTATTCGAGTTGCAATTGGATTCTTTAGTGGGATCTAATAAGCATAAAAGCCCAAAATACATTGTTGATATACACTATTCAGTTGGTTCACTTTGTGGAATTTAGAAAGCCTAGGTTTCGACATTGTTGACTTGCTGTGTACACACATTATTCAGTGAAAGGAAAAGTACTTAGAGATGGAGAAGGGAACACTTAGAGATAACACTAATACAACAGTGTGGGACCAATAAACGTACATGCAGTCTAGCTAGTTACTAAATAGGTCATACTTTTTGATGAAAAAATGCATTGTTATGGGATCTAAGTGATACCATTCTAGGATTAGTAATGAAGGTTTACCTTTTTATAGAGGACAAAGTGAATTTGGATGTTTGTGTAAGTAGTTTAGCCGGGTCGGTGCAGTTACATATCCTTGAGCTAGCTAAATGGGATCTGAAGAGGTTTCTGAAGTTGAATTTGTTGGCTGCAGTTCTGATGTTATAGGTATGGTGTTCCATATTTTAGCTATATAGTTGGAGTATAGGGAGTCACCTGCACTATTTTTGCTTCTAGAAATATCAATTAGTGATTTGCTACTAGATCTTAGTGAGCGTTGGCTTAGATATTGGCTAAGAAGGCCTTGTAGAGGTGTGTTTTTTTTCAGGATCATAGATTATTTGATGAGCTAAAGTAAGTTGGTTAAGTTTGAACAGGTTGGGTAATTCTAGCCATGATTTGAGGGCCTGGCAGTGATGGGTCTTAAACGGTGAGTCAGTTGCAAACTGCTATTTTGTTATAGCATTTGTCTATTTTGTCTTAGTTAGATTTATTGAGATTAATGAGTATGGGGGATGCATAGAGAAGTGTGGAAACAAGGTGGGTTCTGACAGTCATGGTTTTGGTATTATTGGAGGGGTAATTTTTGCATATGTATAGAGTTCCTAATTTTTTATGAACTGTTTTTTATTGTTTGAGAGATTATGTAGGTTAAACTCCATGTGTTGGTCTATGATGACACCTAGTAGTTTTGTTTGGGGGGCTGGTGTAATAGGCATATTGTTGTTTGATGTTATTTTAAAAGGCAGGATTGGATCTGCGGCTTTAGTAGGGTGGAAAAGCATTACTTTAGTTTTGTTTGGGTTTAACATGAGCTGTGCATCTGATAATAATGTTTCTACTGCTGAAAAGGGGACTTATGTTATATTTTGGAGGTCTTGGATAGTTGGGGCTGAACAGATTAGGGTTGAATCATCGGCATACTGGACCAGTGTAGCATGTTGGGTAGCAGTATGAATGTTGTTAGTAAATAGATTGAAGAGAAGGGGGCCAAGGATGGAGCTTTGGCGGACCCCTAAAGTAATAGGGAGAAGAGGAGATAGGTTATTTTGCCATTTTACAGCTTGCTTCCGACCTGATAGGTAGTCCTGGAACCAGGCAAGAGTGGAGTAGCTTACACTGAGTTGAGATAGTACAGTTAAGAGTTTGTTATGAGAGACAGTATTGAAAGCTTTAGAGAGGTCTAAAAAGATAGAGAATACAAGGTTGCTTTCATTCTGGTGTTGATTAATTGTGTTGGTGAAACTGATGAGGGCTGTGGTAGTGCTATGATTGGGGCAAAAGACATGTTGGGTGTTAGAAGTTTGTTGGATAAGAGATGATTTAGGATTTGAGTATGAATACACCTTTTAAGAATTTTTGATAAAGGGGATAGGATAGAAATTGATCAGTAATTTGCTAGTTCTGTTGAGTTTCCACCTTTGTGTAGAGGTATAATGTGAGATATTTTCCAGATACTTGGGACTTGTTGTTCAGAGATGGAGTGATTGATTAGTATGGAAACTGGATATGATATGGCTTCTGCTGCAATTTTAAGGTATTCAGCAAGCATTTTATCTGCTGCAAGGGTAGTAGGTTTAAGTTTGTTAAGATATTTGCATATAATCCTTGTTGGAACTGGTTGCAGGGAAAACAGGTTGTTTTCCTGAGTTAAGGAAGAGAGGTTTGGTGGTGCTGTTGGACAGTTATTATTAGTAAGGGCAGTTATGGAGTCTGTGAAATACTTTTTCAACTGGGTGGCAATATTCTCAGTGGAGTTATTAGTAGCTGGGGGAGTAGTAGTTTGGCCCGACTGCAAAATTGTGTTAATAGCAACCCAATTTTTTTGCGAGTTCTTTTTGTGTTTAGTTTATATATCAGTATAGTGATTTTTCTTGTCAAGTCTGATATGCTTTTTAGCTTTGTTGCTTAGTTCAAGGTATTTTTGTTGTTTATTTGTTGTTTTGTTATGGGTCCAAGTTTTCCATGCTTTATCTCTTTCGTTTAGTTGTGACCTAGTTTCTCTGGAAAGCCAAGGGGTGTAATTTGACTTCATTCTTACTGTTCTAATGGGGGCCATGCTATTTAGGATATTTAAGAAGGTAGTGTTAAAATATTCAACTGCGATGTCAAACCTGTGAAGGCATGACTGGCAGACTGAAATGTCAGCCTGTGAGGGTATGAATAGCAGACACTGCTTTTCCAGGGATAGTCTGCACATATCCTCCCTGGGCTTTTAAATATTGGCTAAAACCTTATCTACCCCATAGTGTCTTTTTTAGGCTTTGCCATCCTGTGAAACCTTCTGACTTAACAAATTCAACCCAAGAAAATCTGAAGGTGTTACCACTCAGTGCCAGGAGTCTAAACAAGATGCTCCACTCCCTGTAAACTCTTCTCACCCTGGAGAATGTACACATCTGTGTAGTAAGTGAGACATGGTTTAGAGTTGCACAGAGTACCCCAGCAGTTGTTGTTGTCTTTCGGCTTTTTCCCGGTTAGGGGTCACCACAATGGAACTTCGGTCTGCTAATGATTGGCAGTAGATTTTGATGAATGCTGAGGTGCCAGCTCGACGTTCAACCTTCAATGAAGGCACGCCCTTTTACATATGTCTTTCGAACGCCCACCAAACTGTGGGGAGGACATGCAGACTCCACACAGAAGGCACTCCCCGCACTCCAGCCGAGAATCGAATGGGAGAACCTCTTGCTGTGAGGCAACAATGCTACCGCTGTACCACTGCAGATTAATTGCCTTCCACACATTCAGACCAATTACTGCACAAGAAAGAACAAAAGTTGGAGGCGTCTCAATTTTCTTCAAAAACAAGTACACCTCAAGACTCATCAAATAGTATGACATGCTTGAACTTCTCCATGTCCAAATTACCATACGCGGAGTCCCATACCATAGCCTTGCAAGGTATAGGTCCCCCTCTAAGACATAGGAAACCCATAGTTCTTATTTAAATTTGCTAGAGACTGCCCCCCCTTTAACCAAATAGAATGGACATGGGTGACATTAACTACCCCACTACAAACTGTGAATCATACACAACCACAAACATGCAGATCTAGAGATTCCTGGAGTTTGTTAACATAAACACCTGGGACCAGATAGTCTGTATGACCGATAGCGGCACAAACATTCTTGACCTGGTCCACACAAACATGGGAGAATGCTGCACACCACCTCTCTCTTACCCCAATGTAATGTCCTCATTAGTCTGGTAGAACAATAAAGCTGTCTCCCTTGAAATAAAAATAAAATCTAGGACCCTAGCAAACCCTGGTACTTTTGGGAATTAAGTCAAACTTCCTATTGCTAAGTGACACCTTCACAAAATTCCAAGCCCCCCCTCACTCAAAAAAAAAAAACGAGAACACTGCTGCCTATGCAGTGCTGGCACTGCAGTGCAACATAAGGGCATGCTGCACTCTAGATTGTGCCATCCTTTAGATGAGATGTTAAATCAAGGCCCTGTCTGCTTAAGTTGCTGGTAGCTCTGGTGGATGCAAAAGATCCCATGGCACCTATCAAAAAGAAGATGGGTTCTTTATTTACTTAACCCATAAGTATTTATACAATCACATACATTATTTACATTAGTACTTGTTTGCATTCTATATACATATTTCCAACTATTTACAATATATATTTACAAATCACATCTTCATTTTTCATTTTACGTCATCCTATATAACATATACGTATTACTTCTTTGACTCCCACTCCAGTTTCCACAACCAAAACCTTTTTTTCAACATCATTGCCAAGTCCCATTTTTCGGTGAACACGATTTTCTTAACCCTCTGATTCCAGATTAGCCATAGTATGGCAAACATTTTTCATGTCCATATTTAAATTGCTTACACCTTTAAAATCATTCACATATTTTCTCTGTATAATCTTTTCCCATAATATGTTCACCATTTTGAATTGTATAAAAACATGTTCACATGTTTCAGATTATTTTTTATTTTTATATGGTGTATTCACTTTCACTGGTAGCTTTTGTAAAGACAATCTCCATAGAAAATTTTGACCTTTTATATGTTTTTACATCTCTTCATTCTTGCTGCAATAGCATTCCTTCTATCTTTGTTTAATTCCTTCCAAGGATATATCCTGCAATTTGTTTGTGTCTTTCGGTTTTTCCCAGTTAGGGGTCGCCACAGCGGAACTCCAGTCAGCTAATGATTGGTAATGGATTTTTAGGTACTGGGTTACCAGCCCTGATGCACAACCTTCAATGAAGGCACACCTCATTCACATATGCGTCCACACAGAAGACGCTCTAGCTTAGAATCGAATGGGACAACGTCTTGCTATGAGGCAACAATGCTACCACAGCACCCCCACCGCAGTGTAAGGATATATCCTGCAATAATTTTCCATAATCTTTTCATAGCATTTTTTTTCTATCCTTTTCAATTTTTTTCACATTAATTTTCCACAAAACAATGTTATCTTGATACTTTTCCATTTCTTTATTACAACAGCTCCTCCTTTTTTTAGAAATAAAAAGGTCAGCCATTCTATTTTATACTTCACATTTAATATTTTTATTAACATATCCTCATTATCTTTTAAATGCTTCATTATTGTCTATAAATTTAAGCATGAAATATACACTACAGTGTTTATTAACCCTAAACCTCCTTTTTCACTATCCACATACAATACCCCAATTTTCACAGGGTTTAAACTTGATCCCCATGCAAAGGGAAATATTATATTGTATACATCCTTCTCTAAATTTAAAGGAACACTAAAGCCACTAGTTAAATAAGTAATCTTTGCTAACAGAACTGAATTTATTAAATATACTTTCTTTTTAATGGAAGGCCTAAAACACTTCCAAAATGACACATTTTTTTTAAATTCCTCTATTTCCTCTTTTCATACAGAATTTATAATTTCTTGCTTCCCAAAGTTAATTCCAGTAATCTTAATATTGTCTTTATTAAATTCAGCTCCACCCCTCTTTCCTTCAAAACCTAAGCCTTGAGTTTTATCTCTATTTAATACAAGGTCAAACACCTTAATATTTTCTTGTAACTGTTTTATTATTACATTCATACTAGCTTCATTTTAGTTGTAATGATAATGTCATCTACATAATTCAACAATATGGGCATTTTTATCCCTTCTGTAGAAATATAATTATTAGCATCCATCTCCTTATTCATGTATGTTGATATCACATTCACTACTAGTGTGAATAATGTATCACTCAATGGGCATCCTTGCCTGATACATTTCTTTAACTTTATATCGTCACTCAACCATCCATTTATCATAATCATTACTATAATTATAGTGTAGGCTGACATACACACATTTTTAATCTTCTGACTTATATTATACATATCAAATATATCTCATAATACTAAATGATGTATTGAATCAAAATCATTACTTAAGTCTCCTACCATCACTTTTGCCTGAGCATTTCTAACTACTATATCATCTACTATTCCCTAATAATTAAAAAGTCTTCAACTTTTTTACCTTTTATACCAAACACATAATCATTTACAACCTTACCTACTTTTACTTCTATCCTTTTGTGTAATATTTTCATAAAAATCTTATAATCCGTATTATTTAATAAAATTGGTCTTCAATTTTGACTTTCTTCCTTCTCTTCTTTTTCCATATAAATCTGATAATACCTCAACACAGCTCTTTATACAAAAAAACTTTCTCTAACCATTCATTTAATACTTTTATAAACCATTTTTTTGCTCCAAAGTCAGGTTTTTATACATCTTGACAAGCCGCTGTGGTGCAGCGGTAGCGTTGTCGCCTCACAGCAAGAGGTCCTCCCATTCTCGGCTGGAGCACCTTCTGTGTGGAGTCTGCATGTCCTCCCTGCAGTCGAGTGGCATTCAAAAGACATGCATGAATGGGCGTGCCTTCGTTGATGGTTGGGCGTCTGGGTGGCACCTCGGCACCGTAAAAATCTACTGCCGATCATTAGCGAACTGGAGTTCCACTGTGGTGACCCCTAACTGGGAAAAGCCGAAAGAAGAAGAAGAAGATAATCTGCTCTACCTGGTCCTGTTGCAGAATCATTCCTTTTATTACCTGTTCTAGTTCTTCAATTTCTATTTCTTTTTCTAAATCCTTATTCTCCATGTTTGAAAAAGTCTGTACTTTCCATTTTTTCCATGTCTTACTTCTTCTCTGTTCCTTAAATACCATCCTAATATATTCTTTTACTATATTTATAATCTCCTCTTGTGTACTACATACCTTACCTGATGAATTTTTTATTTACCTCATTACACTATTATTTTCTTTGATTATTTTACTTAAGGTGCATTCTTTTCTTTTTTTCCTTTCAAAAATATATTTGTTTATATAATAAATGTTCTATGTTTGTCTTATTCATTTCATATATTTTCTGTTCTTTACTAAAGAATTACTCATCATTCTTCTCTATACACTCACTCATATCATTATTTAAATTCTTATACTTCCTCTTTTCTCTATTTATGTTCTCTTTTTCCCATGTCATATAACATTTTTATATTTTAGTTTAAAGTTTAACCACCATTCTGACCAATCTTTGTAAAAGTCTCTCATTTCTACATGATTGTGCTATAATCTCATAACTCTTTCTCTCACTTTATCATCCTATTTTACTATATTTATTCTTTTTATGCATTTTCCTGTTTTTATATAATCGTCATTTTCCTTTACCATAATCCACATTGCCCTATGAACTGAAAACCCTGTCAGTAATACTCCTTGTGCAACTGCCACTAAACTCTCTAGTAATAAAAAAATAATCTGTTTCTGTTCTTTTCTCCCCTCTTCTATATGTCAAGGTCTCTAAATTTCATTTTATAACTGTCTGTATTTTATATATTTTACTACTTTAACATCATAAGCCTTTTTAGGATGTCTTAGATTACAATTAAAGTCCCCAAATACAATGATCTCCATATTAACTGCTACATATTGTATTATCTTTCTAAACATTTCTTCCTTCTCCTTTTAATAACACAAGCATACAATGCAATGATTCTTATAGCACGTTCCCTCCATCTTACATCAGTAACAGCAATTCTACTGGTTTTCACAAGTGCAACATCTAACAATTTAATTGTATCTTTATATAATACAAGTATTCCTGAACAGGTCTCTTTCCCAAAATTCCATATTGTGTTTTTTTCCCACCACACTGCTGTTTGATAACTTTCTGTTTTTAACAAAAGTCTAATATATTCTACTATAATAACATCACTATCTAACTTTTTACAGCACTACAAAATCCCTGTCCTTCTTTCCAACTTTTTAAAACTATTCACATTTACTGACAAAACTTTACATGTAACTCTGCTTTCAACAATAGTATGTATTCACTCTTTCCCTTTTTTCTTTTTTTAATCTTCTGTATTTTTCCTTTTCCTTTTACTCACTCTTTTTCCAATTAAATTTATTTTTGTCTAACTATATTCCATTTAACATCATCATTCTCACTTAAACCTGACTATTCTTCTTCAACTTTTACTGTCATTAAACCATCTTTCACTTTATTTATTTATTGAATTACTTGTTACATATTTGTACTGCTAGTATCTTTTTTCCCATTTTTTCTCTTCTCCGTCCTTTTCCATAGCTTTAGCCTTATTAAATTGCTCTGTTACATTCTCTGTTATATCTAATACTACTTCATTTTCTTTTTCTTCACACTACACCCCCCAAATGCTCTACTTTTTGTATTTATAACATTCAAGTTCACAATCTTTTGCATCATGACTTAAACCCCCACATATAAGACATTTTCTTTTTCACATTTGTTAAATGATCCATTTTTCCACACAAAAAGCACATCTTTGACTGTCCCCAATATCTTACCAAACCTCTGTCTCCTTCAGCATTAATAACACTTGGAATATGTACAATGCAAACATTTTCCAGTTTCAATATTGCATTGCAATCCCATGGCCCAATCCATAAATCTCTATTATCATATACTTTTGACACATTCATTTCATAGATTTAGTAAGTGATTTCTTAAAGTCTCTTTTTCACTCTCAATTCAGAATTGAATGTTAATTTTTTTTCTTGGTTTTCATAAAAGAGGATCTAAGTACATATACATTTCATAATGAGCAGTTTTTCTTTTTTCATATTCTTCTGTAAACCTTTTCATTATCTGCTCAGTCTCAAAAATAATGCTACAAAAAGTATCTTTATTAATATGTATAAATGCTCTTACCTCTGTTGATTTAATCCCGAGTGTCTTAATAACTTCATTCCATACCTTGTATCTGTCCATTGGAGTATCTTCCTCCTTTTCAACTTGAACCTTAAACAGTCTTTTACTTCTAACTTTCATTTCTTCTACTTGCTTACCACATATTCCTTCTTTCGCCATCTCAACATACGATTTATTTTCTATCTGCGTTTTCTCACTCTGTTCCCCTTCTTCCTTCTGTATTCAGTCCATCTTTCTCCCCAAGATAAATCCTTTCCATCTTTACCAGAAAGGCTCATCCAGACTCTGCTACACTTTGCTGTGAAGGAAAGGTTAGCTTGATTTTATTTTTTGTATTACTGTATTGCCTTTCTATATTTTGAATACTGTAGTTTGTTTTCTTTACCTTGTGTTTTGCTTGCATTCTGTTTTAACAGCATATTAAAACTTCAAAAGAGACCACAGCTCTCTTTGTTCTGAGTCAGGCAGAAATACCACTGTCTTTCTAGTTGCCCGCCTCTTATGTTAATCTGACCATATATCTCATTTCTCTCTACTTTCACTGGCTTATGTGAGTAATCACAAAATCATCATTTTTGAAATCCCACCCCTTCAATTATTTAAATTTATTTGCCATCCTACAGTATTTCATAGTACCAAAATACAAAAGTGACCACCCCTTTCAATCCATCTTGCTGTTTTAAAAACAGTAACTCTCCACTAAACCTTAACTTTTTAAACAGGTAAAACTCAAGTTACCTACTTTCACATCTAACTTCTCTAGTGCACACTGCAGAGTGCATTCTTTTCAATCTTACCTTTAAGCATCCCTGTGACTAGCACTTTCTCTAATACCTGCTGGAAAGCACTAGGAAGCCTTAAACTCATACAAACACTGAACTCTCCTTGTTAACAAGGAGAAATTAATAGTAGGCACTAAACAGCCTATAATTGCAAAGTACCTTGCTAAGGAAACAGCTCCTATACTTTACAAAGAAAAAAAAAAAGCCCCAAACCAGGCATGTCCAAGGGTCAGCTTCCGGTGATTTCTCCTAACCATCTGGTGAATCTGGGCATACTGGGGCAATGCAGCAATTGCCTCATGTACACAGACAACCCTCTCCTCCTGCCACCCAACACTACAACCTGTGAGAGATGCACTTACATAGCCAAAATGGAAGCAAAGCTCTCTCCACCCAAGATTGTGCTAAACAGTCAAGAGGAGAAGGTTAACACTCACACTACACCTCAAGCAACACATAGCCCTTCTAAACCCGCACCACCAACACCCACATATAGCAACACTAAATCCACAT
Source organism: Protopterus annectens (assembly GCF_019279795.1). Taxonomy (NCBI): domain Eukaryota; kingdom Metazoa; phylum Chordata; order Ceratodontiformes; family Protopteridae; genus Protopterus; species Protopterus annectens. The sequence continues at coordinate 948,003,862 of NC_056735.1, forward strand.
ATGCAGAGGCCCTTAACTGTAACCTGCCCAAGCAACAAAGACCTCTGAAGCTGAAACGCAAACAAACACCAATCACAACCAATGTGTCACATAGTTCACAACACCAGTGTGCCACCCAGCAACAGCCCCTAAGGCAAGACAATGTACCTAACACTTTAGTCATAGGTGACTCTATAGTCCGGCACATTTATGTCCCTCTCACCAGGTTGAATAAGGAGAAAATTACAGTCAGCTGCCTGTCGGGTGCCAGGATCCGCCACATAACACATGCACTCAAGTCACTCCACAACAAGTACAAATATGACTCTGTCATTGTCCATGTTGGAGTGAATGACTTGAGACGTACCTCCCTGGACTACATGAAAAGAGACATGGAAGAGCTCTCGGATCATGTGGCCCAGGCAGGTATGACCCTAGCCCTGAGTAGCATCCTGCCTTCGCCCAGAATGATACCACAATATAAGGATAAAATGATTGACTTCAACAATTGGCTAAGCTTATGGTGTCATTCAAAGGGGATCCAGTATCTGTCTGCCTGGGATGACATGATTGACAGACCACGATGCTTTGCCAGAGATGGTCTGCACCTGTCACCCTGGGATTCAGGTTACTGGCTAAGGCTCTTGCCACCCCTATAGTGCCTTTTTTAGGCAAACTTCAAAGGACAAAACCACCACCGTAACAGGTACAAGCATGCAAAATCTGAAGGTAATGCTACTCAATGCTAGAAGTCTAAACCTCAAAATGCACTCTCTCGAGGCACTCCTAAAAATAGAGAACATCGATATCTGTGCAGTAACTGAGACCTGGTTCAAGGCTCCAGAGAGCACCCCTGCAATACCAGGCTACAACTCTTACCACACTTTTCGGCCACCAAACCAGGACCGAAACACTAAAGGTGGAGGATATTCACACCACCAGGCTAGTTGGCCAACACAATGTGTCTGAAATTCTCAAAGTGCAACTAACACTAGGTAAGACTGCAATCCAAATTGTAGCTTACTACAGATCCCCCACCATACCCCAAGATTCTCACTACACCTTTCTAAACATACTGGAAAATATTAAGATAGAACCAAACACCCTAATACTGGGTGATTTTAACTACCCTGCCATTAACTGGGAAAACTACTCATGTCCCAACACCTTTGCGCAACGGTTCTTGGAATTCATAAATTCCAACGCCCTGGATCAACTAATCCATAGTCCCACCAGGGGCTCCAATATCCTAGACCTGGTCATTACCAACATGGGAAATCAATGCTCCATACCTATGGTCACCCCCTCGTTAGTCAGGTCTGACCATAAGCTAATCACCCTTAACATCCACATCCCACCCCGACCCCCCAGTAAAGAAACAACCATAAAAAACTTCTCCAAAGCCAACTTCATGCTACTCAAGTCAGAAGTGACAAACTTCATGACGCCCATGCAGACGGGAACTGAAAGTTCAACTGCTGAATCCTACACTAAGGCACTGTACAAGCATATCCACTCATGCATGAATCGTGCCATCCCAAATAGAACCAAAATGCTCTCAGCCAAAAAAAGGAAGCCAATCTGGTGGTCCCCTGCCATAAACAAACTTTACAACAAAAGGAAGAAACTCTTGCAGAAAAGAGGAAAATCCCAGGATGCAAAAAAATCCCTTACTAGCCTCAGTAAGAAACTGAGATGCCTCATAAAATCCTCCAAAGCTAGTTACGAAAATAAAATTGCCAAAGATTCCAAAGACAACCACAAAGCATTCTATAACTATGTCAAGAATCTAAATGGCAATGCTCAGATCTGCTCTGAGCTAAAACAGAATGGCATTAAATATACTGATCCGAAGGATATTGCCAATATCCTGGCAGATCGATTCAGTGCCAACTTCACTCCCCTCTCACCCCCTAAATGACCCATCTCAATACTGGAAGATTGCCAAATTCCAGTAATAACGGCCACACAGGTACAAAACGCACTCTCTAAAGCCAAGAATACAGCATCCATGGGACCAGATGACATCCCGGGCTGTGTACTACATGAACTACAATATGAACTGGCACCTCACCTAAGTGTCATGTTTAATCATAGCCTCACCTCAGGTTTCGTGCCCACTGAGTGGCGCAGAGCTACAGTTATCCCAATCCACAAGGGGGGGATCCACCTTGGATCCCAGAAACTAGCGTCCCATCAGTCTGACAAGCCTTATCTGCAAGGCCATGGAGCGTATTATCATGGAACTTATAAACAAAGACATTGGCAATCTTCAAACACTGGACCCCACCCAGTTTGGGTTTGTGGAGGGCCGATCTTGTCTCTTGAACCTGATTGACTTCTTTGAATCAGTCTCCAGAGCCATGGACAAGGGTAAGGTGGTCCACACAGCCTATCTAGACCTTGCCAAGGCCTTTGACACCATCCCCCACTCTGGAATCATAGATAAACTTACTAAGTTGGGCATTAATCCCTATGTCACCCAATGGGTTGCTAAATGGCTTACTGATAGAACCCACACTATAAAAGTAGCCAACTCCAAATCCAGCTCCAGACAAGTGACAAGTGGAGTACCTCAGGGTTCAGTCCTGGGGCCGCTCTTGTTTGGCATCTACTTCTCTGAAGTACAGGTCAACACTAAGGGACTCTGGCTAACACAGTTTGCAGATGACTGCAAACTGGGAGCCATTATTGAATCCCCAAATGATGTGGATACTCTACAAAAGGGCCTTACAGAAACAGTTGCTTGGTGCCAGAGCCATGGGCTCAAGCTCAATGCCAAGAAATGTATTGTTATCCCCTTTGGGAAAAAACATGTACCCATGAATTACCATATAGGTGGCAGTACACTAAACACAGAAAGTGTGATAGGAGACTTAGGGACACAGGTGGACAGTGGTCTAACCTTCGATAACCACATCGCCACAACAGTCAGAAAATCCTTCTATGTGGCACACCTCATCACGAAGGGCTTTTCATCCAGAAAAAAGGAGGTCATTGTCCCACTGTACTCATCCCTCATTAGACCCATTATAGAATACAATGCCCCATTTGGTATGTACCTCTCAAGACATCTGCAACAACTGGAAAGAACTCAGAAATACCTCACTAAAAGAACCACAGGCCTAAAGCAGATGCCCTACGCTGACCACCTTAAAAAACTCCAGCTATACTCTGTCGCATATCGTCTACTCAGAGGAGATCTCTGCTTAACATACAAGGCCATGTCAAACCCAGAGCTGTTGGACATGCTACACTTAAAGAAATCCCAATCCCTCAGAGCTACATGCTCCAGGGATCTAAACCTTGTCATCACAATAAACAAAACATGCTGGAGGGATAGGTTCCTGACCCAGAGACTCCCCAGACTCTGGAATAGATTGCCCATACATGTCAAGCAGAGTGCCTCTTTGGACCTCTTCAAGAGGAACCTTGACGATTGGATGGGAGAAAGGAAATTCACCCCAGGGATCACGTCAGTCACCCTGCTAGACAGGGATCCAGGAAAGTAAATAATGTGGGAAGAAATAGCCAGGGAATTGTTATGGCTAGGCTTGTATAGGCCCTAGGGCTGATAGCCTAGTACCAACCTATGAACCTATGAACCTATGAATCTTCTGGTTCACTTTTCTCCACCATCTCCAACAATATATCATCCTACAACCCTTCCAGCTGGAGGGTTGTAACCATACAATGCAATTATACATCCTTGGATTAAAAAAAACTTCTGCTGGAAAACCTCTTCCGAATCGGTCTCCACTGCATCTGCTGCCTTCCTACTACTTTGAAAAGATTCAACTGCCATTTCCTCCATCTCCGACATACCATATTCCTCTACCATGCTATTCTTGGCTTCTGGCTCCTTCTCTGATTAAATAAACATCTCTGCTGTTCAATTAACAGCACCACAATCCTGATTTACCTTCTTCAGCTCTACACTCTCCAGTTTTGCTTATGGTAGCTTCCTGTTTCTCTGAGCTGCTTTCAGACCTGTACTAGAAGCACAAAGCAAACCTTGCCACAAGCACACAGGCGTCCCCCTACAGAAAAGAGTAGGGAAGTTCCCGGATGCCTTGACCAAAATTCCCTTAGTAGTATAAATACCACCTCAGGTTTCCCCTGAAAAGAGTCTACTAGCCTAGTGAGAGTAATCCAGACAACAAAGAACAAATAATTAAGTGTCCTGAATTGTTCACAGAAACCCTGTACAGTCATGTTGATAGCTGCATTGAGGCAGCTGTACCCACCCATCAAAAGCCCATGACAAAATAAAAAAAAAAACAAGAAACCCTGGTATTATCCCTGCATTGACAGGCTGTATAAGAAAAATAAGAAAATAATGGCAAAATCTAGGAAGTGCAATGACCAGCAAGGTGAAAACTCCCTTATCAATCTTATCAAGCAATTTAGGGGGCTAAGCAAATCTTCCAAAGCTATGTTTTTAGGTAAAAATAGCCTCCCAGGCCAAGGATAATTACAAGGCGTAATTTGCCTATGTCTGCAAACTCAAAGGCAATACACAGCAATGTGAAAAAGTAATTGTAAATGGAGTAAATATTGCTAAGCAGGAAGATATAGTACATCTACTGACTGACAAATTTATCTCCAGTTTTGCCCAGTCTTCTGCTCAGACACCCCTCAGAAAATGCCCTCAACCATAATTCCACCAGTTATCACTAGGGAACAGGTACATTTCAAGGCCAAGAACATTACATCAATGGGCTCCAATAATAGCTCAGGATGCCTCCTTAATAGTACAAAACATGATCTTTCTGGACCACTAGAATTGCTCTTTAACCATAGATGCCAGGCAGACTTTTGCCAAGGGAATGGGGGACTGCAACTGTCATCCCTCTGCACAGGGGTAGAACTTCTACAGACCCAGGTAGCTACAGATCCATAAGTCTGATTTGTCTCATGTGTAAGGCCATGGAAAAAAATTATCATGGAAATAATAAACAATAACATAAGAAACCTTCAGTCACTAGATACAACCCAGTTTGCTTTCATCAAGGGAAGGTCATACGTACTCAACCTGGTGGATTTCTTTAAGAAGGTCACCAAAACAATGGGCAATGAAATAAAATGTACATACTACCTACCTTGACCTGGCCAAAGCTTTCAACACAATACCTCAGGAGGACATTTTTGGAAAACTCATGAAATTAGGGATAAATCCCTATATCACCCACTAGATAGCCAGCTAGCTCACAGATAGGACCCAAGACATTGGAACTTGGGCATCTACCTCCACAAAGACACCAGTCACTAGCAGATTTCCTCATGGCTTGGTGCTGGGGATGCTCCCTTTTGTTATCTATTTCTCTGAGGTCAATACCAGCATCAGCAGCCTCTAGCTGACCAAGTTTGCTGACTATTGCAAACTGGGTGCAATCATAGACTCCCCCAGTGACATAAATTCCTTCCAAGATGGCCTGTTTCACATTAGTCAGTGGTGCCAGAGCCACAGTCTAAAATTTAATGCCAACAAATGGAAAATAGTATCCTTTGGGAAGATGGGTAACCCTGGAAACTACCACATTGACAATGTACTCCTAAAATTAGACCAAGTGATCAGAGATCGGGGAAAACATATAGGCAACAATCTGGCCTTTGATCCTCATGTGTCTATGGTGGTAAAGAAATCATTCCATGTTGCACATCTTTTAAACAAGGGTATGACATCTAGGTCCATGGATATCTTTGTTCTGCTGTTCTTGGCCCTCATCAGACCAGTCACTGAGTATAATGCCCCCTTCAATATGTACCTGACCAGACCCATGCAACAACTGGACCATCCTCAGATGTTCCTCATAAAAAGAATACAGGGTATAAACAACACGTCCTATGTGGACTGCCTCAAACACCTCTCCCTGTACTCGATATCCTACTGGCTGCTGAGAGATGATCTATCCCTAGCCTACAAAGCACCCTTTGATCCCACTCTGATGGACCTGCTATAAATCTGTAAAACAAATAACATCAGAATTACCCACTTTAGGGACCTAAACCTTGCCTGCCCCGCAAATAAGAAAGGCTAGAGGGACATGTATATGCCTCAGAGACTACTCCTTCTCTGAAACAGGCTTCCCATTCATGTCAAGAAGAGTTATTCTCTAACTCAATTCAAGCATAACCTGGACCAGTAGATGGGAAATTGGAAATTTGCACCCTGGTGTGGCACTTATGTTTCTAGTAGATAGACGCAGCCTATAAATGCTTGACCACCCATGCCCAAGTCTACATATACCCCATAAAACAACCTTAGATTATCAACCTGCCAGATATACTTGGGAAGCAAGGCTAGGCTTAAAATAATCCCAGCAGTCATTAGCCTAGTAATCACCTACGAACTTATGATCCTGGTGGCTGATATGAGACTCAAGGCAAGTAATTTATATGTCAGTTAAAATGGCTGTGTGATGCTTTGTGAAAATATCTCCAAGAACTTTGTCCAAATAATTCTGAAATGTCCTAAAATGACCATTTCATTGTCAGAGGTGCATATAAGCCATTGCAGTAAGTATTCTGTGGTATCATGATGTAACATGAGTATTTCATGATATCATGATAGGAAGTTGGTAGAACAGGAAAAAAAGCTGCTAGCTGCTATGGAAGACACATTCACTATTCCTTCGGCATGTGAGAGGAATCAGCAGGTGGTACACCCACACACAGTGTTTGTATCTTCTATCTTCTCAAAATATGTTAACTCCTGAGGAGCAGTACTTCACTGTCAAGAACTTAGGCAACCAGAAGTTCCAGCTTTGGAGCCAATATTTTGCTGCATTTACTGCAGGATTAATATGTGACAATTTTATACCATGAAACATGTTCTAGCAGTCAATGAACAGATATTACAGTGTGACTGCCTGTGTTTTGGGTCAAAGGATAGGGTGCAAATCCCTTTGGGGAAGGAAATGAGGTACTTATGTGTGCTTTTTGAATAATTTATAGTAGGGATACATATATAAGGTTATCTTGGTTGTAGTATTTATTAGCAGTTTATGTTTTCTGTGATGGGATGTAAAATGCAGGTTATGCAAGGTATGGGTTGATACTGAAGCATGAACGTTTAGAATGATACTTAACATGAGGGCACAGAGACAGGAACATAACGTAACTAGTCATAGAAAGACTAGTAATACCAGGGTTAAATCTGTAAGAAGAAGGTGTCTTCCTCTTAAAAGTGATTTGTATTACAAATACATGATAATGAATAGGGAAAGGGCTTAATGCAAGCGTAGTTTGGTGATTGTAATAAACATAATATGGGAAAGCTGGAATTATGTTTTGGAAGTGCACTTAGTAGGGCACGTGGAGTCAGGAGGGTGCAATATAAAGTTAATTCAGCCCTAAGGTGGACAAGACTGATACCCATAAATGTGAATTCACTTCCAGAGGGCGACTATCTTCACAATTAGCTGCAGGTCCTGTGGCCCGCTACCTCAATTTGAAAAGCAGAACAACACAACTTCAAGCCCTATTTGAATGTTGCAAGTGTGCCATAACTCACTGGAGAACAGCCTAGACAAATTATTCATCCATTACAATTTCTAAACATTGTAGGATCTAAAAGGTCACCTGGTACTCCTCATGTCAGACTATATATTTTGATAGAAATTGACCTTGCCTGAAGGTGTAACATCTAACTGCAGGTACTCAGGAACAGACAGCAGCAGAAGCTGATAGACAAGTGCAGCTTGAAGGATGAGCGACATTGTTTGAGAACAGTCCAGATTTAGAAACAAAGTTGCAATAAATAAATTAATATTTGCATGGGAAAATATGAGAATGCATAGCACAAGTATGGAATTTTAAAACGTAGACTATGTGCTTGAACCTGGTTGCCATCTGAACATCAACAAATACACTATGCTCTTTTATCCACAGTCATTAACTGTTCTGCTTCATACCCACTGATGCATATTCAAAGGGCAACCTGGAAAGTTAATTCTACCTCCTCTTACCCTTTGGCTTCAGTGCACCTCACTGGTTTACATTTGGACCTCTTCTTCATCATGCATAAGCTACCTCTTAGTAAAGTTAATAGAGCAAAGACAGTAGCATCACTCTTATGAGGATTCCCATCTGTACCATTCTTTTTACAGACTCATAGGTTCAAGTTCAATTGTTCAGCTTACAACCTATTGGTATAAATGAACGTTAACTGACATAACTTTATGTACATATGTTTTCTTCCGTTAATCATTCAAGATTCTGCTGTTAGCTCCTTCAGTAGTTTGGTTCAGGCATGCACTTTCAAATAATACCAGATCATCACTGGCTGAGATTCAGGAAAAAAATTCCTGGGTGTGTGGATACTATGGCAGCCAAATGATGCAGTTTACATGAACTTGGGAAATACACTTCAGCGACGTCTTTAGTTGTGATGAGGAGGAATGCATTATTGGCTAATTTACATGCCTCTAAAACATGCAGCGTCACAGCTGGTGCTAAGAACACTTTGCAGCAGTTTTGTCCTCTGGTAGCCCATATATGAAGCTGGCACAATCTGCATTCTGCTTAATGTCCATAATTCTGCACAGCATCTCTGATGTTATGCCATATATCTGCCACATCCCTTGTTAAATCCCTAAGGCTTACAGTCAGTCAATAATGCTAGACATTAGAGTTTCATACTGGCTCCATATTGAAATGTCAGCATTCGAAATGCTATGTGCTGACAAGCTGAAACAAAAAGACTGAAAATCCTAGTCAAGACCAAATCTCGAAGATCACTCTTCTCCTTTAAACTTGCAGCCATGCACCCCCCAAACTTGTATATACCAACTCAAAGATAACTACACCTCAGAAAAAAGGGAATACTCCATGAAACGGCCATCTTGGACTTGGTATATGTAAGATTACTTTTATAGTCATTCAGTCTCCATGTATCAGGTCCTGATACTTCATATGGTTACATTTCATACCTCTTATTCTTTGTGAACACAGAACGTAATGCCGACAACCACAGCTAAAAGTCAGAATATTTACTAAGCAAAAGATAAGCGCTTTCAGGCAAAAGTCTTTCATCAGATCTAAAAAACAACATTAAAATTTTCAATTTAAAACACAATGTATCCAATGCCATCAGAAAATAAATCATCCTATTAACAGATCCTACATGTCTTTAGTATAGGTTTTAAGAGAACAGCAACATTTAAGCCAGGCAGTCTATGCACCTGCAGTCTTACAATCCATCTCATTTCAGCCAATTCTGTATCATTAACCAAGTCTCCACCTCTTTTATTTTCATATATTAATAGTAGTACAATAAAATGAAAAGTGTGTCCTGGATGGTCTAAAACGTGCTTCTTAAGTGCATTTTGATTATTACTTTTGTAAATGTAATAAGCATGATGGAGTAGCTGCTGCATAAGCATACACTTCATTTTTCCAACATAGAAATTCTTGCAATGATGGAAACATGCAAGATATACTACACTGTTGGATCAACAATCAGAATAAAGTCTAGGCTCAATTTTGACTCCTGTAAATGGATGAATACAATATCTGTTTCTCCCAGTATAATCACATGCTTTACAGGAGTGACAAGGATGTCTACCCATTCTATTAGATCTTATTAATTCTTTATTTCTTACACCATAACATAATCGCCTCTTTAAAGTTAAACTATTCTTAAAGCAAAAACTCAGCATCTCTCCTACTACTTCCTTGACTGTACATCAGAAGTTAAAATGTGCCGTTTCCGTCTGACGGCTTCACAAACAGTACTAATATCACTAGAGCAGGTGAATGTCGTTCTGTTATATTTCTTATTAAATGTTGCATCTTACTTCTTATATTTTGCTGTCCTCTTCATTAGTACTTCTTGTAGATCTCTGTCTGATAATCTCATCTGCAGAATCTTTAACTTCTGCTTTGCTATAACCTCTATTAATAAAATCTCGTCGCATTTGCTTTACTCCTGTTTCAAAGACAACTTCTCTTGTGTTAAGCCTGGATGTACACAATAGTTGGCCTTTTAGAGTATTCTTATATATATATATATATATATATATATATATATATATATATATATATATATATATATGAAGGATGCATGCTAGTTCAATGGAGAAATCTGTTTCTATAGCAATCTTTCCTATATAGCTGTGTGTATATCCTTCCTTCTGTATCAGTGCCGACACTTACATCCAAAAAGTTCACTTTGTCTGAAAATAAGCTGTAAATTTAAAATATGTTGTAGTTTTATTTAAATAAGAAATACATTTTCCAGCTCTGTTAATGGACCATCCCAAAGAAGGAAGATGTCATACAAATATCTTATGTAATATTTTAAACTATCCAAGACCAATATTGGCCCATTACATATTAGTTCTCCCATTGGGCCATAACCATATTTGTGTAGCTATTAGCATAACTTGTGCCCATAGCTATGCCCAGTATTTAAAGATAAAGGTTCTCTTTAAGCATAAAAACATTATTTTCAAGGACAATTTCCAATAGCATACAAATGAGCAGAATCATATTAGCATCATAATCACTATTTCTTGTTAAAAATCATCTCACCACTTCAATCCCTTCTTCATTCAGGATTACTGTAAACAAAGTGCATACAAGCAACATTACCATGTAACAACCTCTCATATGTAACCAACTCTCATGGAGAAAAGACTTCATATGGTCCTAGACAGAACAGAAACTGTCCTTAAAGATACACAGCAGTTTTTAACAACTTTGTATAAATGCACCGAAAGTTGGTTACACATGAGATGTTGTTACATGGTAATGTTAGAAGTATGCAGCATACCCTAATATTATTATAAACTGATCAATTACAGAAAGCTATATCCCTGCCATCTGGAAAAAATCCCACATCATACCTCTACATACATCCACTGACCTCTCCAATTACTGACCTATAGCCATTTTACCTCCACTGTCCAAAATGTTATAAAAATGCATTCATTCCCACCTCCTTTCCTTACCACAGCACCACTACTGCTCTGCTCACTTTTACCGAAATCATAAACTCTAATAGAAACACCAGCAACCTAGTATTCTCCCCCTTCTTAGACATGTCGAATGCATTTGACACAGTTTCACACCAACACCTGCTGTATGAACTATTGTCCCTAGGACTCACCCATTCTTCTCTTAGCTAGTTCCACAGCTGTCTGACCAACAGACTCCAGGCTGTAAAATGAAAACGAGATCCCTCTTCCTTTTTAGCTGTCTCTTTTGGTGTATCTCAGGGATCTATTCTAGACCCTTTACTAATCAACATATTGGCTAATAATCCTCACAAAGCTACCACAAAAGCCTCCAAATTGCAAAACACAAACTATGCCACACTGATATGCTCTGTACCAAGTCTATCTTTATTCCATAAGATGAACCAGAACTCCTTTTCCTCAGTTGAGGCCTGCTAGATAACTACATTTAAATGGTAAAAAATAACGCTGTTTTACCCAAAAGTCTGTCAGAACAGAAACAATCCTTCAACATCACAATCAGCAAATAATATCTCAGTTAAAACTCAATTAAAACAGTCCCAACACAGAGTTTCTTGGAGTCTTAACTGATGATAACTTAAAATGTGATCAACATATCACAAAAGCTATTACAAAAACTCACCAAAAGTTGAGTTTCCTTTACAGAAATCAGCCATTTGTTCCTGACTACTCTAGGAATTCTTCAGCAACATCTTATCTACTCCCTTCACTTCTCTCATGAAGAACCCATCCTAACTAATCTTCGCTTCACCTTTAAAAAATAAACTACAGCTTTGCTAAAATAAAATACTTGAATTTGCATCCAGCTTACCAAACTGTTCATATCACTGCCTAGCACTGAAGCACCTACACTGGCTCTAATTATCTAATCGTCTTATCTGCACCCAACTGCTTAGTGTCCACAAAATAATACACAAACCTGACACCTGCTCATCATTACAAAACATCCTCAAACACTACTTCTCTCATAGGAATCTCCATTCATAGAATAAATATCTCCCGAATGGGACCAAGTCTCATAATAGTGCAGGTGACTCACTTTACTCAACGTGCATTGTTAAGCACTGGAACTTCATTCCACCCATCCTAAAATAAGACAACATTACCACATGTTTCAAACACAACCTAAAACAACACCTAACTTCCTTATGGCTATGTTCATGCTCCCATCCTGACTAAATCCACTTTTCTTTCTGTTTGTCTTCATTGCCAATCTCTCTCTCTCTCTCTCTCTCTCTATCAATCACCCTGACTCTTTCACCTTTCTTACCCCTGTCTCTTTCTCTTTCATCCCCACTACTACTCCTATTTCTAACGTATGTTCTTAATGCCTTCCTAGTAATATTAGCTTGTTACCTACCTCATAATTTTACCTATTTACTGTTACCTCAGGCTCTCCACCAAAATAACCTTTTCTACCTGTTTTACTTGATTATTTCTGTTCACACCCTTCCTTCTCCTCCTCCTCCTCTATTATCTGCTCCTGCTCCAGTGACATCTTACCTCATCAATGTCTAAATACATATACTGAACCTATGTGCATCATCGTTGCTCTTGTATCTCCTGCTATTACATGTTAACATGTCTGTGACTTATGTAAAATAGTATAACTTCTAAAGTATATGATAAATGTCTTTACTATTTGTCTCAATACTACTTTGCAAAGTAATTTTTAAACTGTTTACTTTTTATTGTAGTTGCTGTTGTCTTTCGGCTTTTCCTGGTTAAGGGTCGCCACAGCGGAACTCCGGTCCGCTAATGATTAGCAGTAGATTTTGACGAATGCCGAGGTGCCAGCTCGATGTTCAACCTTCAACAAAGGCACACCCATTTACACATGTCTTTCGAACACCCACTCAACCGCAGGGAGGACATGCAGACTCCACACAGAAGGCACTTCCCACACTCCAGCCGAGAATTGAACGGGCGAACCTCTTGATGTGAGGCAACAATGCTACCGCTGCACCACCACGGTTGTTCACTGTAAATATGTATTTTATGTGGAGTTTTTCTCCCTGGGTCTCCTCTAAAAAATGCACTTGTACCCATTCGGACTTTCCCAGTAAATAAAAGACAACAATAAATAAATAAATAGAAAAAGGGGAGCAAAATATAGAGTAGGCTAATAGGATGAACAGAGAAAGTCATGTTGGAAGGGCAGTATAGTATGAGAGCAGGCACTTTCTTTGCAAACTAAAACTATCTGGGAGGGTGAAAGAAGACCCCTTTAAGAACATGTGTATGTGATTTACTATGCTTGTTGGAGTGTTCCTTTGTCTATGTTTTTTTACAGGGAAGTTTACAATGCAGGTGTTTAATTTTACAGATGTCTTACATAGCAAAGGGGAGAAAAATGAGGGCTAACTTATTTCAGGAAATGTATGGACAACCATCCTTTAGCAGAGCAGAAAGAGCCTAATTGTACAGTAAATATAGCTGTTTACAATGCTGTACTTCTGTGTGCTGGTATTTCAAAAATAATACGTCATGAAAAGTGTTTAAGAATTGGCAAACATACACTGGCAGAGCAGAAGATGCTGGTGTTCTTTCTGTACTGGGAGGGGCTAATTTCTTAACTAGGAAAAGGCTGGCTTGGTGATGTTTGGTATTTTGTTTCAAGAAGCCAAAATGAAATAATAATGTATGACTGTGGAAATCCTGTTGTTTGTTTATAAATTATTGGCTAGAAAAGCAAGAGATGATAAGAGTTACTTTGAAGAAACAGGAGAGAGATAGTAGATCTCAAAAAAGTAAAAAGAACAATAGTGTTAAAAGATCAAAGTTACAGTGAAATAACATGGTTAGAAGTAGTTCACATTGGGCAAAACAGAACAAATGTGCAAATCACATCTGACTGTCTGAATCACCTTCGGCAATTGCATGAAAATAAAATGCTTATAAGATGGCATGCTCAGAACAACCACCTACCAAAAAGTTATACATTTGTGCGTCATTTCTCCTTTTTTGCTAAACAGCCAAATATGTGTCAACTTAGAAATCTGTTTCAAAATGTACGTGAAGTCCATTAATTATTAGAACAGCATCTACAAGAGGCTAAGAAAGAAAAACTGTTATGAAACGCTATGTGTGAGTTATCTTGTTCTACAAATACAGCATATAAAATAAAATCTGACATATTAGACAGTTCTACTTTAATTAATCTCTTAAGTTTTGCGACATCACCCCAAAAATATGTCCAAGAAGTGTCATAATTAGCTAAAATGTCTAACCTATTTTTTTATTCTCCATTCATCATGCTTGAAGCATACGGGTCACTTTCAGAAGCGTTTTTGTTTTAGATGTAATGTAATTTCCCATTACTCTCCTAACAATAACATTGGAAGTGGTTTTGCAAAAAATGAAGATCGTGATGTTTTGTTTGATTTTTTTTCCTGATAATGTATGATAAAAGGACAAATACTCAAATGCAAAGAAAAAGGTAAACTGAGACAGTCAAACACAATCTACATTGTTCAAAAAGTTTCAAATAGCAACAAATTAATAATTTATCAAGAGGAAGATCAATTTCCTCCTTAAAAATATGCAAGTTTTTTCATTGTAGAACAAGAAACAAATCAAGCTCTTGGATCTTTATCTAAAGAAAAAGTATTTAAACAGACATATTATTACCATAAATATTTTGAATTTCAACCTGATTTGGTAATTATGAAATGTGAAAGGATTTGTTTTTAGTTTGTAAATAGCATTCTGTGCACAGAACGTGGGTGAGTTACAGAACAGTGGGTGTTTTTCCAAAAGTGGGCAGAGTCAGTTTAGTTCTCCATTTTATTGACATAAATTTCTTATCAGAAATTCATAAAGTAACTATATATTTAAGGACCTATACAGCCCATGGACCAGATGGGCTTACTGCTGACTTTTATAAATTATAGAGAGAATTGGTCACATTATTGTTGAGTGTCTATTTCAATGCCTTTTATGGGTGGCAATTTATCAATTATTTCTTCCGTTTTGATCACCGTTCTTTGCAAACCTGATAAAATCTGTTGGTAATCAGAAGCTAAGGCCTGCAGCTCTAATTAATTTGGTCATCAGAATTTTTGCTTGTGTCCTGTTAACTTGTCACATTCCATGTTGTATCTCTTGCTTACTTGACCTTTCGCAGGTTGAGATAGTAAAAGTAGATCGATATTTCCAGCCTGAGCAACATTATTGTGTTCTTTAATGTTCTAGCAGCATTAAGCAGTCCTCCAGACAAGAACTGTACTTTCTATTCACTTATTCTTGAAAGCTTTCATAACCATATATTTGCCATATATAATTCAATCCTGGAAGAAAAGATGGGAATTGGCCTCAAAAACTGAGCTAGATAAAGTTGTTTTATATTAATCAGCTGGTTCAAGTGGTAGCTAATGGTATATTGTTTTTTTTTTTCAAATTTGTATTAAAAGAAGTACACAGCAATGGTGTCTTCTTTCACCTCTGTTGGACTTGCTTGCTTGCTTGTGAGTCCTTGAGGTAAAGTAGATATAGTAAGACTTGCCCACCGATTCTACCAAGTTCTTCAACCAGGTAATGGTAAGATACTGCTATATGCAGATGATTGTGTAGTTGTCATTCCTTAGTGGTTTGATTTCTGCCAATGCTTGATAAATCTTGGATGATTTCCAGCTGTTTTTAGGTCTTTCAATAACCGATTGCAGAAAAGTCATATGTGTTTGTCATGCCAGATTCCTGGTAACTGAAGGATAATCTGCAAGTTATGATGTCAAAATCAGTGGTCTATTTCAAGTTATTAATAACATGAAAGGCAAAGAACACATATAAAAATACTTATTTATATCTGTTGGACAAGTTTACCGGGGTGTTATCTGTCTAGAACAGACTTTATCTTTCACTTTCTTCATGGATTGCTGCAGGTAAGATGATGTGTACGTACTCATTGGTCATGTCACATTTTCTCATGCCTGTGATTAGTTATGTAGCACATATAGAATGAACCTCTGCAGAAAAACTTCACTTATATTAGCCTATATTTTGGAATGGTCAGATCATCTTGGTCGGTAGAACATGAAGTTGCTTTTAATTTCCAGCTGGTTCAAAGTAGAAATGAGTCTGCTGCAGAGTCAAACATGGTGTGTAGGTTTATTAATTCTTTTATTGTAAGTGAACAGTGGTGGAATTCCTGCACTATTTTCTTCAGATAATTGTTTATAGTTCACAAACATTTATTTTGCTATAGATAAAGGGTTATGGCTCTGTATTTGAACCTGGTGTTTGAAATATAGAGGTTTGCCTACTAGATGGACAAAAATGGAGAGTGAGAATTTACGAATGGTGCAGTGGTGTAGCAGTTGCATTGTCGCCTCACAGTACGAGGTTGTCTGGTTCAATTATTGGCTAGAGTGCCTTCTGTTTGGAATCTGCATGTCTTCCCTGTGTTCATGTGGGTTTGCTTTGGTTTCCTCCTATGTTATAAAGACATGCGTCTGGAGCGTTTCTCTCTGGGAGTCCTCTGAAAATTGGCTTCATTCCAAGTTGGACTTTCTTGGTAAACACATTTTAAATAAATAAAATAAAGATTCTATTTATTTTGGTTTTCCTATGTTCAGCCAAATTAAAAAAATGTGATTTATCCCTTTTTTCAAATAGTCAGTTCCAAAATATGTAACTTGAAAAAACATAAAATGGAAAGAAAATATTTTTGCAGGAGGAGGCAAGCCATATGGGGGTTTTGGCACCTACCTCCATTAACTTATATATAACAACATTAAAGTCACACTACAGTAAAGAAAAAGAGAAAAGAACAGTGTTTCTCCAGCTTAAACAATCCAACGCATGGAGATAGAGTAAGCTGCAATATTCAAAATTTGAGATAAAGACCAACGATCACACTTCTCAGAAAAGTGTAGGAATACTATTTATTTTTGGGGCACATGACACTCTGTAAATGATTGGAGTTAGATTTGTTTGTCTCTTAAAGGATTATATATGGTCAAGTCTATCATGATTTTTGGAGGAACTTACAGTTATGCTATTAGGTCCTTTTAAGGCCAAAACCACCAAAAAACTGTTGACTGTGAATATGTATCTGAAAGAACTTGTATCATCTTTTCTATATGGTGTTGCCTTTTCTCCCTGAGCCTCTGTTCAAAAAGTATCCAGTTGGACTTTCCCAGTAAACAAAATCAGTCAGTCAATCAATCAGTTAACCTTTGCAAAGGATGTGGAATCCTGAACTGTAAATAGCATGGATTCCTATTATTTTAGTGAACGCAATGAATTGCGAATGCTGTTTAGTCGAATGTCATTACCAAACATGGCAAAATACCGAAAGCATGGAATAGCAATTTTTTTTCCCTAGGGAAAAAAAATCACTGGGCCGTTTTCAGGACTTTGCCATTTCCTCCACTGTGGTGCGATCACGGAGTTGGTATATGTAAGTAGGGTGGGTGTGGGGGGCACACTTTATTTTGTGTTTTGATTTTTTTTTTTTTTTTTTTTTTTTTTTTTTTTTTTTATGGATCAGAGATTTTTTCCCCCTGGGAAAAAAATCACTGATCTGTGTGTTTGACGTTTTGGGTTTTCGGGGATTGTTGGTCGATTATATAGCGTTCGCAATTCAGTGTGTTCGCTTATATAATATAGACCCTGAAATCCTTGATGGAAAGGATGTGGCATGCTCAGAAAAAGACAAAGAAAAAGGCACAGAAAGAAACAAACCAGTTAACCAACAATACAAAACAAACACACTGAAGCAAATCAAACCCATCCAAGTGGGGAGCTGTGCTCCTCACACACCCCTAACCAAATATACCAAATCCGAGATTGCTCTATAGTGGGGAAAAGGGCAATTTTCCCTGTTGGCCAACTGGTTTCTTTCCTGGAATAAATTCCATTGTATGTGAGAGTTTGTTAAAGTGAGGATTTGGCATATTCGGCTCGATCAAGTAAGTTTCGATTTAATGATTTTTTAGTCTAATATATATATATATATATATATATATATATATATATATATATATATATATATATGTATATATATATATATATATATATATATATATATATATATATATATATATATAGAGGTTGGAAACAGTTGCTTGAATGACTACCTCTGTTGACTCCTGTCAGATTGACATCATTTGGTCAATGCAGACAGATAGTCAACAGGTGTGCGAGATCGACAATTGACAACCTCTGGGTAGGGTAGGATTGCTCCCCTGCAAAGACACTTGTATTTGGTTTATTTCTCTCTGGAGTAATCCCTGGAGAATGTACAGAACAGGTCAATGTTTAATGTCTTGAAAGTTTAATGTCAGTATTCTGGGTGACAATGTAGCTGGTCATTCGATCAGCTGCCCTACACCCATATATAATATATATTAAAAAGTATGTGTGTGTGTGTGTGTGTGTGTGTGTGTGTGTGCGTGTGTGTGTGCATGTGTGTGTGTGTGTGTGTGTGTGTGTGTGTGTGTGTGTGTGTGTGTGTGTGTGTAAAAAACTCCACTGCCAATCATGAGCAGACAGGTGATCCACTATGGCAACCCCTAACCAGGAAAAGCCAGAAGAAGAAGAATGTTTTAACATTAAATCACTAGCAAATATATATATATATATATATATATATATATATATATATATATATATATATATATATACAGGGAACCTAAAAGCAAATCCCTCTGCGAAGGGGACTGGTAATATAGTACATGAATATACACTATTGAGACGAAAACTTTTAGTCACCTAATTAGTTCGCAGAATATTAAAATGTGGGGGTACAAGTGCATTTACTTAAGGATTACATAGTCTATTCATTTCTGAAAAGTTCAAATATTTAGGTCTGAACATTTCCCTGGACTGCAAAATTTATAAAATAAGTTAGTTATCAAAATCCAGAATATAGGTGTATCTGGGATATATTTAAAGAGGTTAAATATTCTAACACAGTTTAGAAACAAACAGTTTAATTTGTAAAAAAATGTAAACTTTCATGTGGTATAGATCTCTGTAACTCAGAGGAAGAAATAGAAGAAACCACTGTATGAAATTGTAAGTAATTACACCGGGGAAAATCCCCAGCAAGAGGCAACTTTGGGGACTCACCAGGGGGTGCTTATCATGTGTTATTGTCAGCAACTGCTCTGTCTTGGTTTTCCTGACAGATCTTATCTCCCTCCACTCTAAACTTGAATCTGCTAGTCCAAAAGATGTCATTAACTGAAATACGGGCATTGTAACGTTGCTATATTACCATTCCTTCCAAGATTAAAGATGAAAATCCTGCCTAGTTGATCTTCAGGAGTTCAGAGGACCTATCAAGGTAAAGGGCTAATTTGCTTACATACACTATTTCTTTATACAAGCATTTTATCAGCAAAAATGCCCCTAATATATATATGTATATATATATATATATATATATATATATATATATATATATATATATATATATATATTTCTAATAGCTGATTGTATATATACACAAAGTTTCTGCAAAAGACAAATAAGACTAATGGAATCCAAGACTGGATAGACTAGAGAGGGAAGCAAAACATTATTCAAAGTATTTCAAATGGACTTTATACTTACTGTGTTATAACAGGACATGGTGTGGAATCCATTTATTTACATCCATATATTACATCAGCCAAAAGTTTTTGTTTAATTATCCCTTCTGCTGTAATGATTCAGAATGTGTGAATCTTGTACTGAATTTGGTGATAAGTATTATTTTGTGCAAAAGTGTTGTAGTGACATGACAAGCAGTATGTTTATAAGATAAATGCAATACAAAACATTCCATATTGCAGGAGAAATCCAATAATTATACATTTGGTTAGTTATAATAATGAGCTATTTGCAGTAAATTTTTCTGAGCTTTTACCTTTGTAAAGTAGAATATTAAACTGTGGTAGGCATTCCTATTCATATGTTTTAGAACATTTTTGAAAATGACTTTCCTGTCTGCATGTTTAAGAGCCTTTTGGAAAATGATACAGTAATATATTTCAAATGTGTTTTGAAACAGCAAGTGTTAACAAAAGTTTCCTCTCAGCAAGGAAACAGAACTTCACTCCTTACAAGCCTTTCTCACACTGGAGGACATTGACATCTGTGTAGTGACCGAGACATGGTTTGAAACAGCAGAGAGGACTCAGGCTGTGCAGTGCTGCCTTCCACATGTTTAGACCAGTTACTGTTCCAGAGGGAGAAAAAGGTAGGGGTGTCTCAATCTACTTCCAGAAGACACTCACATCAAGGGCTGTAAAGCAACCTGATGCACTAGAGCTTCTTCATGTACAAATAGCCATCAGTAAGGTCATGTCCATATATCAACTAACTATAGAATTTCCTCTATGACACAAGAAACCCACAACACCTATGTACAGGAGCAAGAATCACTCAGCATTAAATCAAGCAGCATTTTCTAGGGTGATCTATATTATCCAAACATAGACTAAGAAACCTACACCACCACCAGTACACAAGAACAGAGATTCTTGGACTTTGTCAATACACACGCGCTGGAAAAATTAGACTGAGTACCCGGCAGGGGGATCATGGCCTTACTAATATGGGAGCATCTTGCACCATCTCTTAAGTATCTTCATCACTGTTACATCTGACCATAAAGTAGTCTCCTTTGAAATAAAACTGAAACCAGAGATCCTTTCCACCCAAGGTACTTTTAGAAATTTCTTTAACACTACCTACTTCTAAGTTGCTTCAACTCCCCATGAAACCCAGTTAACTCCACTGAATACACAGAAACATACACCACCACACTATACCAGTATGCAAACAGCTGCATAGATACAGCCTTACTAGTAGGAACAAGTACAACACAAACGCCAGACACAAGCCCATATGGTGGAACCATAATATCAACATCTTTACAATAAAAGGAAAATAATTTTGACCAAAAGTAAGAAGAGTAATTCACAGAATGCTAGAGCTCTTGTCACTGAAATAAACAACAACTCAGGAGCTTAATTAAATCCACCAAAGCTAAATCTGAGGCTAAAATAGCTACCCAAGCCAAAAGACAATCACAATGCATTTTTTTAGTTCTGTTCATAATCTCAAAAGCACAATGCAACAATGACCAGAGCTGATTGTGAACAATGTTCCCTACACTGCGGCTGAAGATATAGCCAACCTACTGGCCAATAAATTTAGTTCTAACTTTACACCCCCACCCCATCTATCTCTCAGGATATACCTGAAACCGGCTTACCTTCAGTTATCACACAAGACCAAGTTCTAAAAGTGATATCAAAAGTTAAAAAGCACAGCATCAATGGGTCCTGACAATATCCCTGGTTGCATTTTAAATAACATGAAGTTTGATTTACACCTCTAACAACACTGTTCAATCTCAGACTCCATGCAGGTTTTGTACCAAGTAAATGGAAAATAGTCATTCCTCTGTATATGGGCGGATGTTCCACAGACCCATAAGTCTGCCCAGCCTCATTTGCAAAGGCATGTTAAGACTTATTATGAAACTAATTAATCAAGGCATAGAGAACCTACAAACACTGGACCTGTCTCAGTTCGGATTTGTAAAGGGCAGGCCATGCTTACTCAACCTCGTGGATTTTTTGAAAAGGTCACCAAAGGAATGGATGAAGGGAAAATGGTGCACACTGCATACCTCAACCTGGCCAAAATATTTGACGCAATTCCCCTCTCAGCCATAGTAGAAAATAAACTGGGAATAAACCCCTATATTACCAACTGGATTGTCTCAGAGATAGAATGCAGAAAATCAAAATAGGTAAATTTACCTCCACAAAGAGACCAGTCACTAGTGGAGTCCCTTAGAGTTTTCTGCTGAGACTTTTCCTGTCTTCCATCTATTTTTCTGAAGTAAAAGCAAATGCTAAAGGGCTTTGGTTAAGTTTGCAGATGACAGCAAGCTAAGAGCAGTCACTGAATCCACATATGACTTAGCTATCCTGCAAGAAGGTTTGTCCCAAATAAATAACTGGTGTTAAAATCATGGACTGAAGCTAAATGCCAAAAAATGTATTACTCTATCCTTTGAAAGTCATCTATGCCTGGGAACTAACACATTAACAATACACCCCCAAGAGTTGACCCAGTGACCTAACATTTGACCATCATGCATCCAGTGATGTAAGAAAGACCTCCAGTATTGCACAGCTTACAAATAAAGGGGTTGTGTGTAGTTCTAGGGATGTCATTATTCTCCTTTCCTCAGCCGTTAGTAAATATAATGCCCCCTTTGGCATGTACCTGTCCAGACACATGCAACAACTGGAATGCTCACAGAGATACCTTAGTAAAATAATACAAGGCCTGAACAACTTGTCATACATGAATCGATTCAAAGCTAGCTCTGTCACTATACTCAGTATCCTACAGACTGCTAAGAGTTGACCTGTGTCTGGCATACAAGGCACCCTCCAATCCAATACTCATGGATTTACTGCACATCAGCAAGTCAGATGTCACCAGAAATACTCAGTCTAGGGATAAATCTCTTCTGCAACATCAGAAGAGCAGGGACAGATATATCTTTTGGAGGATACTGCTGCTCTGGAACAGGCACCCAACCACATAAAACAAGTGTCATCCCTGTCCATATTGATACAAAACAGAACATTTACACCAGAACTACCCACTGTGCTACAAATGAACAGATGCAGCTCCTAAATGCTTTATCCCAAGCATGTGTTCCTCAAATTACCCATGGTATGACCCCATTTATTCTCATTAGGGGTAATATATAATTATTGATTATTGGATGGGTAAGACCAGTCTCTAACCAGATGGGACAGGTTACCTCAAGCACAAAAAGGAAAATTGGCTTTGCTTAAAGTGGACCTCAAGGGCAGCTAGCCAAGTACTTGCCTATCTTTTTTCTTCTTCTTTTGGCTGCTCCTGTTAGGGGTCGCCACAGCAGATCATCTCTTTCCATTTCTTCCTGCCCTCTGCATCTTGCTCTGTCACACCAACCACCTGCATGTCCTCTCTCACCACATCCATAAACCTTATCTTAGGCCTTCCTCTTTTCCTGTTACCTGGCAGCTTCATCCTTAGCATCTTTTTCCCAATATACTCTGCATCCCTCCTCAGCACATGTCCAAACCATAGCAATCTTGCCTCTCTGGCTTTGTCTCCAAACCTTCCAACCTGGGCTGACCCTCTAATATACTTATTCCTAATCCTGTCCATCCTCGTCACACCCAGTGCAAATCTTAACATCTTTAACTCTGCCATATCCAGCTCTGATGCCTGACTTTTTGTCAATGCCACTGACTCCAACCCATATAACATAGCTGGTCTCACTACCCTCTTGTAGACCTTCCCTTTCACTCTTACTGATACTCGTCTGTCACAAATCACTCCTGACACTCTTCTCCACCCAATCCATCCTGCTTGTACTCTCTTCTTCACCTCTCTTCCAGACTCACCATTACTCTGAACTGTTGATCCCATGTATTAAAACTCATCCACCTTCACCACCTCTACTCCATCCAGCCTTATCATTCCTTTATCCTCCCTCTCATTCACACACACACATATTCTTAGTCCTGCTGACCTTAATTTCTCTTCTCTCTAGAGCATAACTCCACCTCTCCTGGGTCTCCTCCACCTGTTCCCTACTCTCACTACAGATCACAATGTCATCTGCAAACATCGTAGTCCACAGGGACTCCTGTCTGATCTTGTCTGTCAGCCTGTCCATCACCATTGCAAATAAGAAAGGGCTCAGAGCTGATCCTTGCTGTAATCCCACCTCCACCTTAAACGCATCTCTGTCACTCCTACTGCAGACCTCATGGCTGTCACACTACCCTCGTACATATCCTGTACCACTCTTACATACTTCTCTGACACTCCTGACTTCCTCATACAATACAACAACTCCTCTCTAGGCACCTTGTCATATGCTTTCTCAAAGTCCACAAAGACACAATGCCACTCCTTCTGACCTTCTCTGTACTTTTCCATCAACACTCTCAGAGCAAACATTGCATCTGTAGTGCTCTTTCCTGGCATGAAACCATACTGCTGATCACTAATCATCACCTTCCTTCTTAACCTAGTTTCCGCTACTCTTTCTCATAACTTCATGCTGTGACTGATCAGTTTAATCCCTCTGTAGTTACTACAGCTCTGCACATCACCCTGATTCTTAAAAATCGGTACCAAAACACTTTTTCTCCATTCCTCAGGCATCCTCTCACTTTC
>NC_056735.1:948345516-948375516 GCF_019279795.1 Protopterus annectens
TTTACCATTGCACGTCAATGGAACTCCACCTCTTTTCCTTTAAAAACTCACTTCACTCATATTTTATATCTCAGTGGAAATGCTCCTGCTCCCACCCCACATAACCTCTTATCCCTTCTTCAGCTCTGACTTCTCCTATTTCATATATGGTTTAGCAGGAACCAATCCCTGTGTACATAACTACTCTAGATTTACAATGCTGACTTTTTATCTCAGAAATTGTTTCTTTAAATGTAATGTTTTTATTCTGTACTATGTTTTTATTCTGTACTTAATGTAACCAAAACTTTGAGTGTCATTTTGTTTCATGTTTTTACTTATACTTTTGTACTTTCTGTAACAAAAGCTTTTAGTTAAATTTTGTTTGTAATTTTGTTTGTTTTTAGAGATTTTCTCCCCAGGACTCAGTTGAAAACGGGTTCTTCTTGGCCCAATGGACTATCCTGGTAAATCAACTGCAAATAAATAAATAAATAAATATTCATAAAGGAAGCACACACCTCCAGACAGGAAGCCCAACATAATGCATCAGAGATACTTTGGGTGCAGCTAACATTGGGTAAGACAGCGATTCAGGTCATAGCCTGCTATATGTCCCCAACCATGTTCCAAGACTCACATTCCACATTCCTAACAACTCTGGAGAATATTAGGGTCCAACCAAGGGCGCCCGCAGGCAGGTGCAAGGGGGTGCACTTGCACCCCCCTGGAATTGGCTGGCCGAGAAATGAATTTTAATTTAAAAAAAAAAAGTTTTTTTTTTTTTTTTTTTAAAGAAAGGGCATTCCTGTTTAAGAATGCCTTTGCATCCCGTTTTAGGTGCCGGAACCATAGGGCGAGGAGGAGGGAAGTACCCTCCCACTTTTACAGTTGCAAGACCTGATCATGCATGTGCCGCACGCTACGTAATTTAAATCACAAAAGTGCGCGGAAAAAAAAAAACGATCGCATCAGTTCCTGGTAGTGGTAGCCACATTAAGTCAACTCCCATGGGTCAGTAAGCTGCATTTCATTTAATTTCTATATGGTGATGTTACAGCTTTCAAAGCAGAAAAATGCTTAGCGCTCTAACTATTGCAGTACTAGGCGGAAGGTAAAGTGCCATGTGCAACAAATGACTGGGTGTCTGTCTGATCATAAGTCAGCTTAGGTTTTTTGTCGCGCATTTCAAGATTCAACTCTCGAGCTTTGCTGTTGTGAATTTCTTCACGTTCATGAATCAAACACAATAAGCAGGTTGATAAAGACATAGACATAATCCTCTGTTATTTTTTTTCAAAGGGTAAGCAAAGGAAGAACCTTACACTGCAGAAGTTTTTTTTTTTTATATATACATTTAATGGAGACAGCCTCATGCAGGCTTGCCTCTGCTTACTTACAAACATGTAGAACATGCCACACTAGTGATTGATTTTGCTGTGACTAGCTAGACTGACAAAAAAAGATGGCAGATAACATTCTCCACTATGTGACTGGTAGGGAAAGACAGCAGACTACCCAGCTACTTTGCAAATTTGATGCAATGAAATACAGGATGCATAAGATGTGGGGTGTGATATGGCGATACATTCTGCACTGCAATATCATATAATGTTTCTCGAAAAGTATTAGTTACCATAGTTACTGGGTACTGGGGAGCTGTTCTGTACTTTAACATCTTAAAACCTCTTCCTCTGGATTTTCATAAAATTATGTTTGCCTTAAAATACCATGCATTTTACAAAGTAGACAAAACAGAAATTTCATTAATTGCTGCCTTTTATGTTTCTAATTATATATTTTCTAACAGATGTAGCAGCTAAATGTAGTAAGGGATCTGGGAGTACAGCATGATGCAGACTGGGTGGGTTGCATAAACTAAGAACTGTATTAGCTTGCTTCTTTTATTAACTTGAAATGTTGCAATGTATTATAAGATGTGAAAGGTAAAGTGAAAGTTTAGATATTAGCTTAAATGTTGACAAAATATCTAAAGTTCAAAATATCAACAGTTAAAAATATCTAAAGAAAAAATATCTATAAAATTGAAATTAAACCAGGGAAGGGTATATGGCCTTTCCTCACTGTTGCACCACTTCGAAGATGGTATATATAATTAGCAGGGGAAGTGGGAGTGCAACCAAATACTGGTTTGAGATCTGATTAGGTTTTATTAATGTTTTGTGCTTAGATTGCTTTTAACTGTTGGTATTTCGTACATTAGATATTTTTGTAGATATTTGAATAACTGCACAAATATATATTTGTCCTGTGTGTCATCAAGAAGGTACTTTGTCAGAAGCAGGTGCAGATTCTAGCTATGTTCTAAGTTCATGATAGCAATATTTATAATATGTTCCTATTTATTTTAGGCTTTGTCCAGATTTCTTGCACTAAGAGGTTGAGGTGTGTGAGAGAGAGAGTGAAATGCCCTAGTTAGTTAGCAGGCGGATTTTATTTTCAAGTGCATTTTCAAGGAATTGTGAGCTTCAAGGGAAGAGAAATTTACTGCTGCTCATGCTAAGTCTACTTAAAATGTGCAACTGTTTTGTTTAGCAAATGGTATCACTATTGTGGTATAGAATTTTTAAAGCAGCACAGCAGGTAGCATACTTGCATCTTGATACAGAAGGCTATAGGTTCTACTCCCACAACATGTAGATTTGTATTTTAAGGAGGTGGAGTGCTACAGTCCTGAGTATGTCCTCCTTTGGATGAGATGTCTAATAACTATGAACTTGTTTTTCAGCTTGCCACCCATTCCCTATTGCAATATACCAGCTTACCATTTTTTTAATATAACGTAGGCAATTTATTCTTCAAGGGCAGCAGGCATTGAATTTATAAATTAAACACTGAAATATAAAGTTGTTTTCTAGCAACAACCTATTCACTGGTTTCAGATCTCTTTAATGTGGAATTATTCGGATGACTTTTACTTCTGCAAAGATTCTGCATATTAATTGATATTGGTGGATTGTATGACAGAAGTTTGGGTATAGTGGCCCTTTATGGTTGAAATGTTCTCAACTGGGCAGGTTGTCATTATTGGTTCATATGATTTGTTTCATTGTTTAAAGGAAAAATGTTCAGAACTATAAATTTAAAACATGCTGTATTATACAAGGGATATAATTCAATTATCATACAGTATAATTAATACAGTCAGGAAGGTGAATCAAATAACGTTTCCATGGTTCTAAAAATGTGTGCAAGGAGCCTATGATTTGAAAACAGCCCAAAGGTAAACTTACCCTGCCACTGGCCAGATGCATTTTCTTTGAATGCGGGTTTCAATGTTGTTTCAGTGAATGTGGGTTTCAAAGGTAGAGAAGTTTTAATGCTAAGTCTGTTTTCAATGTAAGACTATTGCTTTGTTTAGGTTTAGTAAATGTCTATCAGAGTTTGTGCTATAACATTTGCTGTATTCTGGGCTGTGGTGTAGTTCCTGTGTTGTCCATTACCTTACTTGGATAGAAGGAAGTTTCTTTGCTCACCAGTGGGAGTGGGGAGCCTTGAGCAGCCTATCTGTCCCTGATGGAGTGACCTCAGCACAAGAGCTGTAGTAATTGGTTGTTTTGGACCATTTCTAGCTCTTTTGAAGTTCCCTGTTTAAAATCCACCTCAGAGCGTTTTTTTCTGGCTATAGTACTCAGAGACAGCTCCACGTGGTCCAGCAGAGTGGTCCTAGCTACAGAGAAATGAGAAAAGCGACTACTTTCCTGATTTAAGTATTTTTTTCTGTTTTTTACTTGAAATACCTTCTCTTGCTTATTTTGAACAAGCTTATACTGTTTTTTTAACTGTTTGCTGCATTATATAGTATCTGCACTTAAAATTTTACCTGGTCGAAAATTGATCGAAAATCTGTTTGTTTAATTTAACTGTTGAGGCTGCCCACTATAGTGTGCTAGCAATTTGTAACTGATTTATTACTGCCTTCTGTATTTCTGTATGTTTTCTATCTAAAAACAAAAAAATAATCCTTGTTTTCCCACCTCTCCTCGACTAGTTTAGACCAGTTTACAGGCTTTGCTGTATTCTGGGCTGTGGTGTAGTTCCTGTGTTGTCCATTACCTTACTTGGATAGAAGGAAGTTTCTTTGCTCACCAGTGGGAGTGGGGAGCCTTGAGCAGCCTATCTGTCCCTGAAGGAGTGACCTCAGCACAAGAGCTGTAGTAATTGGTTGTTTTGGACCATTTCTAGCTCTTTTGAAGTTCCCTGTTTAAGATCCGCATTTGTGGCTTTCTTGATTGTCAGCATAGCTGGTTAAACTTTTCTGGCTCCGCCAAGTCTGCTCTTCAAATTTTCCCTTAGAAAGCTCTACTCTTAGAATAACCAGTCTACTCGTTATATTATAAGCCTAGCACTTGTTCTCAAAGCTTCTCTTCTAAGTAAGCACTCTCAAACTTAAGTAGCACTACATCCACCTACCACCCCAACCACTTCCGTTAAAGGCACAGCACTCTCTTATAATATTCTAGCATGTCGAGTGGTAGATTGCTAGCATCTTCTCCTGTTCAGCTGGTTAATCTGGGAATCTTGAGACAATGCTATAATTGTCTCATGTACACAGACAACCCTTTCCTCCTCCCAACAAACACAAATACATGTGAGAGATGCAACTATATAGCCAAACTGGAGGCTGAACTCTCTCAACTCAGGACTGGCAAGACCAGACAGGAGGAGAAGGTAACCACACGCACAACAAACCCAGTCACACATAGACCTACCCCAACTGCAAATCAAGCACATAATAACACAAAAACATACTCGGAGGCTCTATTAAAAAACTTACCAAAACAACAGAGGCTCCCAAAGCAGACACCCAAAAAAACACCACCTCAAAACATAACACATGCAACACATACTTCAATAAATCGGTGTGTCAATAAATCACAGCCCTTAAGGCCAAACACTATGCCTGATACACTAGTGATAGGTGACTCTATAGTCAGACACACTGACGTCCCACTTACCAGGCTGAGCAAGGAGAGGGTAACGGTAAGCTGCCTATCGGGGGCTAGGATCCGCCATATAACACACGCACTCAGGTCACTCAAAAGCACATAAAAATATGACTCTGTCATTGTCCATGCCGGCGTGAATGACCTGAGACGTACCTCCTTGGACTACATGAAAAGAGACATAGAGGAGCTCTCTGATTATGTAGCCCAGGCTGGTATGACCCTGACCCTGAGCAGCATCTTGCCCTCACCAAGAATGATGCCACAATACAAAGACAAGATGATCAGCTTTAATAACTGGCTCAATTACTGGTGTCATTCTAGGGGGATCCAATGTCTGTCTGCTTGGGATGACATGCTGGACAAGCCATGCTGCTTCACAAGGGACGGCTTGCACCTGTCACCACTGGGCTTCCGGATATTGGCTAAGGCTCTTGCCACCCCCATAGTGCCTTTTTTAGGCAAGGCTCAAAAGATGAGCCCACCTCCTTAGAAAACAAAAATGGAAAAAAATTAAGGGTAATGCTGCTCAATGCCAGAAGTCTAAATCTCAAGATGCAGGCTCTCGAAGCACTCCTCAGTATGGAGAACATCGATGTCTGAGCTGTAACCGAGACCTGGTTCAAGGCTCCTGAGAGCACCCCAGTGCTACCAGGCTTTACCTCGTATCATGCTTTTCAGCCCCAAAACCCGGCCCAAACCACAAAGGAAGGGGGAGTGTCCATATTCATCAAGGATACCCACACCTCCAGGTTAGTGGCAACTCATGAAGCATCGGAGACATCCAGGTGCAGCTAACCATAGGCAAAACTGCTATACAACTGGTTGCATGTTACAGACTACCCTCCCAATCTCAAGAACCCCACTCAGCCTTCCTGAAGACATTGGAAGATATGAATGTCTCACCAAATACCATCATATTGGGAGACTTCAACTACCCTAACATAGACTGGGTGCACTATTCTAGCCCTAACACCCTAGCCCAAAGGTTCCTGGAATTCATAAACTCAAATGCAATGGAACAGCTAGTCACCTCTCCCACAAGGGGGGATAATATACTAGACCTGAAGATCACAAACATGGGGACAAAATGCTCCACACCGGAAGTATCTCCCTCAATGGTGAGATCTGACCACAAACTAATCACCCTGGATATACATTTACCACCTCCACTCCCAGCACAAAAGAGTACAGTGAGAAACTTCTCAAAAGCCGACTTTACACTTCTTAAGACTGAGATGGTATCATTTAAGCCCACAGAGCCAATGGAAACCACATCTCACAATGCTGAATCCTACACAAATGCTTTCTACGGATATCTCCAAGAATGCATGGATCATGCAATCCCAAATAAAACCAAGACCCTCTCCACCAAAGGAAAGCGTCCTGTCTGGTGGACCCCAGCCATAAACAAATTGTATAACAAAAGAAGGAAGCTACTGCAAGATAGAGCAAAATCCCATAAAGGGAAGGCATCTCTGATCAGCGCTAGTAGAAAGCTACGTTCTCTCATAAAAACATCCAAGGCCAACTTTGAGAGAAAAATCGCCAAGGACACTAAAGATAACCACAGGGCATTCTTCAGTTATGTTAGAAACCTGGGCGAAAACCCTCAGATATGCTCAGAGTTAGTACACAACGACAAAAAATTTACCGAACCCACAGATATTGCCAACATTCTGGCAGACAGGTTCAGTGCAAATCTCTCCCCTCCCTCACCTCCAAAAGAAGAAATACTCATCCCAGCTGAATGTAACCTCCCTGTCATCTCTGATGTCCAGGTGTGAACCGCCCTCAGCAAAGCAAAAAACACAGCATCTATGGGACCTGATGGTATCCCCGGCTGCGTGATACGTGAACTCCAAGAGGAGCTAAACCCGCATACAAAAATGTTATTTAACCTTAGCCTTACTACAGGATATGTACCTGAACACTGGCGTACAGCAACAGTGGTCCCACTCCACAAGGGAGGCTCCACTACAGACCCTGGGAACTACCACCCCATAAGCTTAACCAGCCTGGTCTGCAAAGCTATGGAAAAAATTATTATGGAACTCATAAACAACGACATTGTCCCCTACAGACACTTGATCCCACCCAGTTCGGCTTTGTAAAGGGCAGATCCTGCCTTTTGAACCTGGTTGACTTTTTCGAAACCGACACTAGAGCCATTGATGAGGGCAAGGCAGTCCATACAGCCTACCTGGACCTGGCTAAAGCCTTCGACACAATACCCCACTCAGGGATCATAGATAAATTAAACAGCTTAAATGTAAATCCATATGTCACAAGATGGGTTGCAAACTGGCTAAAGAACAGAACCCATAAAGTCAAAATTGCGGGAGCCATGTCAGACTCAAAGCCAGTCACAAGTGGTGTCCCACAGGGCTCTGTCCTGGGACCCCTCTTGTTCGGCATTTACTTCTCAGATGTGAAAGCAAACATGGAAGGGTTGTGGCTGACAAAGTTCACAGATGACTGCAAACTAGGCGCCATAGTCGATACACCAGCTGACACATACATCCTACAGAAAGGCCTCACCGAAATGGACAACTGGTGCCGGAATCATGGCCTTAAACTGAATGCCAAGAAATGTATAGTCATCCCCTTTGGGAAAAACAAAGTACCCACAAATTATCACATAGACAGTAACCACCTGAGTACGGAAAAAGTAATCAGAGACCTGGGGACCCAAGTTGATAGTGACCTCTCATTTGACACCCACATTGCCAAAGTGGTTAGAAAGACTTTCTACCTTGCCCACCTTATCATGAAGGGGTTCACATCCAGATCAAAGGAGGTCATCATGCCCCTGTACTCCTCCCTTATCAGGCCCATGATTGAGTACAATGCCCCATTTGGTATGTACCTCACCCGGCACTTACAACAGCTGGAGAGACCCCAGAAGTACCTCACCAAGAGGATCAAGGGTCTCCAACATATGTCATATGCTACCAGGCTAAAGAAACTCCAGCTCTATTCAGTAGCATACCGCCTGCTCAGTGGTGATCTGTGCCTGACGTACAAGGCCATGTCCAACCAGGAATTGATGGACATGCTCCACCTCAAAAAATCCAGATCCATAAGAACCATGAGAGCCAAAGATTTAAACCTCAGTACAAACATGAATAGAACATGCTGGAGGGACAGATTCATAACTCAGAGGCTTCCCATACTCTGGAACAGAATCCCAGCTCATGTTAGGCAGAGCCCCTCACTGACTCTCTTCAAGAGAAATCTTGACGAGTGGATGGGAAATCGTAGGTTTACCCCGGGGGTCACCCCTGTGTCGCTACTTGACAGAGGCACAGTAAACTAATTTTAATAAGTAAGGGGGTCTTCAATGTGTCACTACTAGACAAAGGCACAGTATTCTAAATTTATTCTGTACACCTTAGTACCACTACATGGGGTGGCGAAAGCCACATCTCTAGGGCTAGGCTTGCAAATGCCCCAGGGCAGATAGCCTAGTACTAAACTATGAAACTATGAAATAAAAGTTGTAAATGAAATCCAAATATCTGTAATCATTGTAGAAGTAAAGCATAAAACAGTATGCACACAGAGATTTGAACAGTGTCTATGACAAATGGGGAGAAATAGCCAAGTAATGGGACACTGGAATGGCTGCATAGGTGGGGGGGGGGGCTGAGTGGGCGGGGACAGCAGAGGGGTGGGGCTGCATGGGCGGGATTGAGTTTGCACCCCCCTGCAAAAAATCCTGCGGGCTCCCTTGGGTCCAACCTAATACTCTCATACTGGGCAACTTCAACTACCCCTCCATTAACTGGGAAAACTACTCATGTACCAATACACTTGCCCAACGTTTCCTGGAATTCATTAATTTCAATGCCCTGGACCAGCTTGTTCTTACCCCCACTAGAGATAGCAACATCTCTGACCTGGTCATTACTAACATGGGCGACTGTTGCTCTACACCAGTAGTCAACTCCTCCCTGGTTAGATTTGACCACAAACTAATCACAAAGGGACTCTGGCTAACAAAGTTCACAGATAACTACAAGTTGGGAACTATTATTAACTCTGCAAGTGATGCTGATATCCTACAGAAAGGCCTCACTGAGACCAACGACCGGTGTCAGAACCATGACCTTAAGCTCAATGCCAAAAATATGCCATCATCCCCTTTGGGAAAAACCCAGTTCCCATGAATTACCACATTGATGGTAGTCCACTGAACACAGAAGGTGTTATAAGAGATCTGGGAACACAGGTTGACAGCAACCTCTCTTTTGATCACCACATTGCCACTGTGCTCAGAAAGTCCTTCTATGTGGCACATCTGATTACTAAGGATTTTGCATCCAGGAAGGAAGAGGTCATTGTCTCCCTCTACTCTTCCCTCATGAGACCAATCATCGAGTACAATGCCCCATTTGGCATGTACCTCACTAGATACCTGCAGCAACTGGAGAGGCTGCAAAAGTACCTCACAAAGAGGATCCTAGGCCTTAAACACTTGTCCTATATGGACAGACTCAAAAAACTCCAACAGTTCTCTGTCTTATATCGTCTACTTAGAGGCGATCTCTGCTTGACTTACAAAGCCATGTTTGACCAAATTCTGTTAGAAATGCTACATCTAAAGAAATCCCAATCCCTCTGCACCACATGCTCCAGAGACCTCAACCTCATTACCACAATCAACAGAACATGCTGGAGGGACAGGTTCATAACCCAGAGACTGCCCATGCTATGGAATAGACTTCCCATACATGTCAAACAGAGCACCTCACTGGCCCTCTTCAAGAGAAATCTTGATGAGTGGATGGAAAATAGAAAACTCACCCCGGGGATCACTCCAGTGGATCTACTCGACAGAGGCACTGGGAACTAAGGTCGGGTGGCATGAGGTTAGGGTAATCCTATGGGCTAGGCTTGTAAAGGCTCCAGGGCCATTAGCCTAGTACACACCTATGAAGCTATGTATATATACATATACAATACATATACATATACATATACGTATACATATATCACTGACTGTGGGGATGATAAAAATAGTCCTATGAACAGCATTATAGCAAATTAACATGAAGTCAAAGACTGCTCGGGTACAATGGTGTTTCTGTATTGATCAGAATATGTGCAGAGACATGGACATAAATCATTGTATACGTACACCATTTGCTGAAATATGTGAATTTATGTGGATAAAAAATGCATGCAGAAGTGTAACATAGGCCAAAGAAGGCATACTTTAATGTTACTATATAAATCAACACTACCAATGTATATACATGAATGGTACAGAGGTGGTCTATGCATTCTGTATAGTAAGATTGTCCAATGTCCATATATAGCAAACACATTTATATGATATAACATGACACTATCATTGCCAATACTGCCACAGACAAAGCCACTATGTCAGTGTGGCAGGAAGACAAGTGTCATACAAAGCTCAGGAGCAAGAACATATCCTACTGTTGAACAGACATGACATGGCAACCCACAAATTTTACCCATACCACTGTGTTATTTGTGGAATATAGGCAACATGTTCTTTGTGAGTTTCTATCAGTTCCATGCATGTATACAGTGGAACTCTTGCATCAATAGCAGCATGTTAATTGCAAAATGCTTAACTGTGACATACAGGGCCACAGTGTATTAACCATAACAACAATATGCTGCACTGCATGAATAAGAGTACACAAATACACACACACTTAATGAGTAACGCACCTGCCCACATAGAGCAATGTATGCATCTAGTGTAGAAACTCATGGACATCAGCATGACGACTGTAAGTGTAATGTGATAATGTCTGTCATGCACCATTACAACATAATGCTAAATGTCACATGACATCTGCAGTGTACATATTGCCATTTATCTCATAAGTATGGCAGCAAAATGCTATGCATACAAAAGTGTAACTATACAGTCCAAACACCATGGTGGCAGCAGTGTACAAGTAGATCAGACAGACAATAGTAATGCTCCTGAGGGCTTGACCTGTGTAATGCCCTGATGAAGACGAACATTGCAAATGATCTCCCTGACTATTACCCTGAATGAGTCATACATAGCCAGTGCCATTTTCTGAAAGAAATTCCCCATCATGTCACTCATCTGTGTCCAAAAGACATCAGTCATCAACTCCTAGATCCAGTTCTGAAAATCATCTTGTGAAGATGCTGTGTGGTGTCTCCACTGGGGTGCAGCAGGGTTCATGGCACATTGAGGTCCAGATTCTTCTCCATCATCATCATCATCATCACCATCATCTCTGTCATGGTCATTATCATCATCCAAAAACTCAGGCAGTGGCCTGGCATGCACCTATCTCTGGCATCTAGATTGGTGAGCATCTTCTGGTCCCATGCTCTGTCAAGGTGAATCACAAGACAATAAAGAAAGTACATAATATGCATACCTGCAATATAGATCATACCCACTGTGACAGAGTGCACAAGCAGAAAATATTCAGTATGACATATAGAAATAAAGAATGCCCATAGTCAAGTGTACCACAATATGCAATGTAAGTCAACAATCCAAACCATAACAATGAAAGCCACACATGGCTGTCATCAAACACAAACTGGTGTGCACATTAAACATTGAAACAGACATTTTCCTTGACAAACCTTCAACATGTGACCTCTACATATGACAAGAAAGGTATATCACCATACATTGCAGGTGTTACTAAAACCACATTATCAGATGATATAGACTAAAAGTATTATGAATAAGGAGTTTAGTAAACACAGGTGCAACTAGCAGGTGGATATTTATGTGCAAGACACTTTTCATATATTCGTTTAGCTATAGTTATGGATGATTTCAATAGCGGGTACATGTCAGAACCACTATATCCAACACAGAATGTGAGCAGGTTACTCCATGCTATGCCATGGCATGCAAAACACAGCTTATTTGTGGAAATCTTGCCATTACCTGAACAATGCTTTACCAGCCATCATTACAGATGGCAAATATGTGTACAGCCATCACACATAGATATTATGACATATGATGACAAGCTTGCCATGACACTGTATCATGCAACACTGACAAGTGTGTACACTGAAAATTAACTGCTGCACAGTTAAACCATAGTGACACTGACAACAAAATACAACTAAGGGGACCTGCAGGGAGTCATACCTCACAACATTGGCCAGCAGTCTGAGAATATCACTATTTCCATGTTTCCTCTCTTGTATGTGTGCCTTGCACATTTATGTCTGTATGTAAATATGTGAATCACACACAACTGTAACCCAGGTGTCTGTGCAAGCAATGAGTTATGTGAATAGATACCGATTAACATATTTGTATAAAGAAGATATAGTGAGATGACAATTCAGTGGGAAATATAAAGTTATATGCAAATGGGTTGAGTTATGCAACATGATCAATGACTGACACAACATCATATCTTTGGAATGCAACACAACACCCTGGAGATAATGGACAAATAAACACAGTGACAGCATATGACATAAAAAATAGGTTATGCCTTACAAACAGTACTGCCTGTCTACTAATGTATTAATGCCCTACATACATTTATTAGCAATCACTATGTATGTCACTGCAAAATGCAAACAGGCAGCTATAAGAGAACAGCTATGTGAATAATTATCCCTAAACACAGAACACAAATATTTTGTAACCAAACCATTAAAAGCCTTCCAGGTAGAAGCACTACTCATGTTAAACCAAAGCACATGCCAGACATATTCTGCCAACAATAGTCTAAATGCTAAGATAGCATACAATGAAGACAGGCAAACAAATGTACTACCACCTACTAAATAAACAGCAGACAAAACACAACTTACTTTCTGGGGAAACATCAAAAGTAAATGCACTGTGACAGCTATACATAACTGACTGCCATCTAGGTTGTGACATACAATTCATATTACCTTCAGCAAACATGATCTGCTCCTAACTTATATATAAACATTGTTTTATGAAATACATACTGGTAATTACAGGAATTATATGACTTATTGCAGTTACCTCACAGATGCATGCTGGGCAGCTTTCATTAGTAGTAATATGCATGGAAATGCAAACCAAGCCAGTCCACTAACAATGTGCAGATATATTCAAGGTAAAAAATGCAAATGGAAATGCAAAACAAGCCAGGTCTCTAACAGTGCACAGTGGTGCAGCGGTAGCATTGTCGCCTCATAGCAAGAGGTTCTCCAGTTCTATTCTCAGCTGGGGTGCCTTCTGTGTGGAGTCTGCATGTCCTCCCTGCATTCGTGTGGGTTTCCTCCAGGTGCTCTGGTTTCCTCCCATGTTACAAAGACATGCATCTGGAGCATTTCTCCCTGGGCCTCTGCTGAAAATTGTCTTCATTCCAAGTCAGACTTTCCCAGTTAACAAATATTAAATAAAAAAAAAAATCTTATCTAGGTAAAAAACATGAATATATGTTAAACACACCTGTTTTCTTGTGCTTCTCCTTCAGCCTGTGTATCCTGTCGATGTACAAAGTCTGTTTCTTGCTCGTTCTTCATCACCTGTAAAAAGTGGAAAGCATGTATGAATGGCAAAGACTAGGTATGTATGAAATAACAATGAATACAGTGAGCAACTCATGTTCTCTACCTTTTACATTGAATAACATTATAAAATCTGCATACTCATTGTTTGCTGTGATACACAATACTTTACACACTGAAAGACTAATGACACAGATTAGAGGACTTGAGATTTAAACCTGTGACTCTTAGCTTTGTTCACACTATAACTCTGACACCTACCTGCCTAGCTAATCCATCTTGGCTGTGAGCGTGTGGAGTAACTGCAGTTAAATAAACAAGAGGTATGACTGCACAGGGATGGAGTAATAATGTGGATCAGGGCTTCCATGTTACAAGATGGTTAAACTACAGTCCAGCTCTCTGTATGTGCTCTACATTTGTAAACCAAAATTTGCAAGCCTGACTGCATGGCAGCACAATGGTCACAACACAAAAACACAACTGTAACATTTCATACCTCAGGCAGTGGAACATTGTCATATAAAACATAGCTGCTCTTAACAAACAACTCCAAATTCTTATTTGTCACATACACGTAAATGTAGTTTAGATAGAAGGGCAGAAGGTATATAAACATATTTGTTGTTACATTATACATCACAAATATCCCTGATATCAAGGGCTGTCCCTGAGCTACCATTAAAATGTACACCTGTCTATCAAAACTCCCTCAAAATAATAGTATGAGAAGGGTGGTGAAATAGAGTTGATAAACAATGACAGAATGAATACACTACATTCAGTTTGCCAATGTTACTGTATTGCACATTCTTTCTACAGAACTATCCCATTATATTCAAAACTTTGCACATAAAACCTTAGTAAAAGAGCTGCTGTTGGATGAATATTACAGATAAGGGAAATATTCACAGAACTCCACCCATACATGCAATAGTTGTAAGCATGAACAAAATACCTGTAAACATTAACAAGTGGTTATTTAGATTAATTTTCAAAACATTTACACACACACACACACACACACACACACATACACACAGCAAGATTTACTGAAAGAAATCCCCTATGTGGATTTGAACCATAATTAGCCATGATATATGCATGCTGACCTGTTGCTTTATAGCCTGAGCTAACATACATCCCAATGTGCTCCTTCTTAACAAACTACTATTGTGCATGCATCCGCATTCCTGTGGATAATGGAGGAATATACAACCATCTGATATCTAAATGTTATAGGCCCTCATGCTCCACACAACTGCCAGATAGCTCCAACTTTTACAACATACAACATATGGTAGACAGTCAGGCCTGCACTGGTCTTGTATTCAACTAACAGGTATTTAACAATACTGTGCATTTGTAAAGCAGAAGTGACTAATGGATGTCTGTATGAGTTACTATTCACACATACAGAAGTAGACTATGTAATACTCTTGGAGTATTACAGATAATGGCAAAATGTAATCATCAGCGGCCTAGGTGCTATAGGCATCAGTGACACACGGCCATACTGGGCATGTGAAATTACGTACTTATATGTTGGAAACAAAGACATATAATGTATAATAATAAGTGCATGATAAACAATATTAAACAAATAAACCCCATGGGAGTTGAACCCATGATTACAGTGAGAATAGTCACCTTGCCTTCTTGATTACCCAGATGAGCTAACTGTCAGAACAGCTCAGCAATGCATTTAAAAGGCATATTATATCCGGCATATGGGGCACAGATATACCTCTGATTTCCTTAGGAATGCATAGGTATGCTTAGCATTATGACACTTAATGTAGGCATCCACTGGCTGCCTCTGCACCTCGTATATTACCTACTGTGTGCTGTACCTCTGTTGGAGTGGTACATATTGGCCAGTCTGTGATTGCTAATTCTGTGTTTATGCCTTTGTTTCCCAACAACAGTTGCATTTCATCCCTCGCCTCCAGTGCTAGACTCCTACACGGATGTGTCAGGTGGGTGTTATGTTGTTGTTCCTCACACATGCCATGCATATTGCATATGTAACATAATTATTAGCTCCCTGTTAGATAGGTTACATGAGCCTCCTGGTAAGTCCTTAGCATCTGTAACATTGTAGTAATATATTTATGGCATATGTTATTAATGATATCCAGCATGTGATATAAGGACATTTACCTGACCTGTGTCATCTGTCTCTTCTTTTAGCATGTCTACTGCCTCCATCCTCATTTAGCCCATCCACTGATCCCGAGGAGGGATCTGATGTGTCTCACTATGGTAGTATGGCCCCTGGTACTCAGGACACAGATTTGGTGATACAGTCAAGCCTAGCTGGGATAGTCATGTGGATGAGGGTGTAACCTCAGATATGGAAAAAACTTGTCCAGTCATTCTAACAATGTGAAGTCATCAGATGTTGGACAGGATGAGGCCTGTGGACCACAGACCCATATTGATACTGCTGGTGATGTTGACACTTCCCCATAACACAGTCATACTGCCCAGTGCAGCAGATGTAGGTGTGTAGCTGGTGGACATAGGCATTTATTTATTTATTTTTTTTTTATTTTTATTTTATTTTACATTTGTTGACCGGGATAGTCCAGCTGGATACATATCCGTTTTCAGTGGAGGCCCGGGGAGAAAAGCTCCAAAGCACAGAGGTACAAGAGCACATATTCCAACAATACAATATAAGTTAGACATTTAGTACAATAATTGGAATAAAACATGTAATACTGGATAAGAACAATAAGTTAGAAAAAAAGTAACCCTGGGAAAAAAGGAGTTGATGAGATGGGTAGTAATGGTTATAGGGTGTACCCTTTGGAATTGGGTTACATGGTGGCAAGGCTAGGCTGATAGTGGTCAAGGGCATGAGATATTAGTCAGGGTTAGGACATGGGCAAAGCCATTGGGTTTTTAGTAACGCTTGGAGGTGAGTTTTAAATTGGTCCAGAGTGGTCATTTGTCTAAGGTTGCTTGGGAGGGCATTCCAAGTCTTGCCAATAGAATTGGCATAAAGAGCTTCCCCTCCTGAGTTGTTAGGTTTGATGGTCAATACTTGTATACTTTTGGATGACCTGAGGGACGACAGATTAGAATAGGAGGTAAGAATGTTATTTAGTGAGGGAGTTTTATCAGGATGTTTAATGATTTTGAATGCCTCAGTAAGCTGGTTGAGTTTAAGAACATTGGGCAATTCTAACCAACCTAGTGTTCTTAGGTTTAGGCAATGGTGGTAGTAGGGCATACCTGTGATAAATCTAGCTATGTGGTGATAGGCAGTAGATAGTTTATTAAGCTCTTTTGTGAAGGAAGGAGAATATGGGGAGGCATATAGGAGGGTGGAGAGGAGATGAGTTATGGTTAGTTTGGTGTGAGGGTTAAGAATTTCTTAATTCTGTACATGGACCCAGTTTCTTGTTAAGTGTTTTGATGGTCAGATTCACATGCATGTCGAATCTAAGTTTATAGTCTATCGTCACCCAGTAGTTTGGTGTGGGTGACTGGAGAGATTTTGGTACCATTGTTGGCAGAGACAACAAAGGTTGTGGTTAGGGTGCTGGGGGATTATAGACTTGGAGGAATTGCTGGAGTACGGAAGAATAAAAGTAATTTGGTTTTGGTTGGATTGAGTAGGAGTTTTAAGTCTGAGAACCATTTTTCGACTACTGAAAAGCAGATTTGGGTGGTAGCTTGGAGGTTGGTGAGAGAGTCATCAGAACAAATAAGGGTGGAGTCATCTGCATATTGGATGCAGGTGGTTTTGGGAAGGACTGAGTGTAAACCGTTTATGAAGAGAGAGAGAAGAAGGGGACCGAGGATAGATCCTTGAGGGACACCGATATTGGTGGGGAGAAGGTCTGAAATCGTATTTTGCCACTGTACCGCTTGCTTTCTACCAGAGAGGTAGGCGTTGAACCAACTTATGGTGGATCTGCTAAGGTTGAATGATTCCAGTGTGAGGAGGAGTTGTTTGTGGTTAACCATATCAAAGGCTTTGAGGAAATTAATTTGTTATTCTGATTGAGTCAACAAAAGAGAGGAGAGCAGTGGTGCCATGTTGGGAGTTAGATAGGAGATTATTATGGGTAAGGTGGGTGATAAGTTGTTTGTGAATGCAGCGTTCCATAATTTTGGATAGGGGGGACAATATTGCAATGGGTCTATAATTAGATGTATCAGTGGAGGGACCTCCTTTGTGGAGAGGAATGATATAGGAGATTTTCCAGATTGTGGGAATAGAGGCTTCAGAGATAGAGCGGTTAATAAGGATAGATACAGGGTAAGCAATGGCTTGTGTCAGAGTGTGTCTGCCTACTCCTACAGGCAAATGAACATTCCCAGTAACATCATGGATTGGACATTAATGCACTTGCCCATGCCACAGATCCTGTTGCACACAAGCTATGTGTGCTGCACTGAAGGACAGGAGTGCAGATACTGTGAGGTCATGTTGGCATTGGTTGCTCAGAATGAAAACATGTTATCTGTGGCATGGTCTGATGAATCCCTGGTTATGGCAGTACTACAGGAGTGCCATAATACAAGCTAGTTCTGCAAGCCCTGACTGTGTGAGACATCAGGGCATGCTTATCCGAGTGCCACATGAGAGAGACAGGTTCCCTCTTAGTAGACCAACCCCATGCCCATCGGGCCAAAATGTCTCTGCTGCTGTCCAATCCAGTGTGAGCCGAGCAGTCATGACCAGACTTTCAACACACACCCATGCACCTTCCCACAGTGTGTCTCCACATGCTGACATCACCCCATCAGTCTCCTATGTAGAGCAACATGGGCCAAGTGTTTCCATATGTGGAAAGAGCAACCAGGACTGCTGTGTGAGACGTCACTGTGGGCACCCTAGACTGCATTGGAGTAACAATGACAGTTGATCCACTATGTCCTGTAGTGGCAGACTTACCCTGTGACAATAATGATTGCTGTGCAGACCACTGATGATGTCATCTGGCTGTGGTTGTTGTGAAGTCTGCTGCCACAGGAGTCTGTCACTTTAAGTATATGACACTTTAGCCATAATTTTCATTGCTATATGTTACTTGTGATATTGCAACAGTTGTGCAGTATGTCCTCACTTGCTTTCCTGTTTGCATTATTTGATAGTGGAGAGATAGGGATGTGATTCACAGAGGTACGTCACTTGTTGTCTGCCATACATACACCACTGTCTACAACTAATGGTTAATTTCCATTACTTGCAATCTGAGCTGCTGTGATAGGGCAACATTTGAACATCAGCGTTTTATATTTGTACTTTTCTACATGTGGCTTGCTGTGACTCAAAGGTGTGGTTCAGACTCTGCAGTGTTGTCTGAGCCTGGACTTGTGGTCACATCTGCCATCACCCACTCCTGCTTTTTCTACCCCCTGTGTTCTCCTTCACTTCCTGTGATAGCTGCAGAATGTCATCTTCAGACATATGGGGTTCTTGGGCTAGTTCACCCATACCTGCAGCAGGAAGACCATCACATGTTATTTTTAGCATATCATTTAGCATGACACACACTAAAAGCAACTGTGCTGCCTTGTTGGGTGTGTATGGCAGGGCACTCCCACATGTGTCCAGACATGTAAACCTGGCTTTCAGTAACCAAAGACACACTCCATGGTGTTTCATGTTGTGACATGCACTCTATTGTAGGCCTCCTCTGCAGGGTTGGAAGGTTCTGTGTATGAGGTCATTAGCCACGGCTCAAGTGGATAACCACAGTCACCTGTTGTGAGGTAGAGAAACACATATGCTGTTGCCATGAATAATGTTGATAGGAATGTATTTAGCTTACATCCTAGCTGTGTTCCTGTACTTACCAAGTAGTATTCCCTCAGCTATTTCACATTGCTGGAATGCAGACCTCA
The DNA here is from genome assembly GCF_019279795.1 of Protopterus annectens. Taxonomy (NCBI): domain Eukaryota; kingdom Metazoa; phylum Chordata; order Ceratodontiformes; family Protopteridae; genus Protopterus; species Protopterus annectens. The sequence continues at coordinate 948,364,827 of NC_056735.1, forward strand.
GACCACTTTCTCTCCATGTGGCAGCATCGTGGTCACTCCTGGGGTGTGTCACCATGTTGTTTGTTATGCTGCTATCTGCTGTGCACACCACCTGACAGTACAGGGATGCCCACCCCTTTCTATTGATGTATCTTTCTGCTTCTGGGTGCACAGGGCTCTTAACAGGGATGTAGGTGCAATCTATTACAAGAAGAGCATGAAGGAATTTTGCGATGTTATAGAACTGGTGCATAAATGATACTTCACTGTACTGTGGATGTAGATGGAAAATATATGTGTTCATCCACCTTAGTGCACAGGGAATGCCAGGATTTGTGGAAGTATGCAACTCTTACAGCATCTCCCAAATGTTGTTGGAAAGTCCTGGATGCCAGTACATCTAGGTTCAGACAGACTTTTGTTTAGAGAGATATGGGATTACCTTGGAATGTGTAAGCAGACATATTAGGGGCACACATGTTGCACACATCCTGCTCAAGCTGTCTATCTAAGTAGTACCTGTCAATGATTTCTTGATCCGAGAATTGCCTTAGTTGTAGCCTGGCTCTCTATTTAGCTGGCTGACTTCTAGGATGCATAGACAGATCCACCTCCATAGCTTGCAATACCACAGCATTTTGCAGTTTATTCACTGTTGGTAACATGTTTTGTTTTTTTTGGGGGGGTTTTTGTCAGTATTGCTATGAATTCCATGGGAATAGCTTCTTTTCCTTGCACTGCAGTATGACATTCACTGACGATCTTGGAAATGGAGCCGGCATTGCACTTTGTCGCATTTGAGTTGCTTTGGGCGTGCATGATGTGTTTTGTAATCTGATGGGCAAGCACAAAATCTGTAATTATCCTATGCTGAAAAAATAAGTACTCAGACTGATTTCTGAGTATCTTCTGAAATCACATCTGCAGCTGATATGCTGAAGTCTTCCTATGGAATGCTGTGCTGACCACAACTAGGTTTTGGAATCCAACCCATTATATTTAGTAACATATCACAAGGCATGTAGTCATATGGCTTGCTTAAGTTAAATTAGATTATTTTCACAGCCTCTTTCTGATTTATTTTCCTAGCTTCATCCCCAAACTACTTTATTAGCTTGTCTGACATGATCGTTTTTGTAAATAAACATTGCCCTAGATTCTGCACCCCATTCACTTTGCAGAAAAGTCAGGCAATCACAGCAATCAAGTAGCAAACCTGCAGAAAGAGAATTTAACTGAAATCCACCACATGCAGTATAATACGCAGCCAAACAATACTGTATACACAGGAAGAAGATAGCTTACCAACAGCTGCAGCAGAGTGCAACATTGTCATGGACATCAGGTAGGAATGCAATATGTTGTGCACAGGTATGCAATAGCATAAACAGTACACATATGTGCACATCAACTATAATAATTTTTTTTAAATGTAGTTTTAAATAACCTTTGCAAAGATAGACCTTCGGTTTCTGGAAAAAGTTAGAGACACTGATAAAAAAAACTCCACATGTATCTGCACAGAAAACGTAAACCTCATACAGAAGGCACCCCAAATGAGCAAGAAATAAGGATTCTGCTGTAGTTAAAAGGAGTAATGTGCAGCAGCATTGCTAACCATGGTGTCACACAAGAGAAATAGAGGCTGAACTAAAATAGATGAAGGAAGGTTAAAACAAATTCCAAACATATTGTTTGCTGGTGCAAATCAGTGTGCACAGTGAAAAAGTCAGGTCAGTGAAAAATGTTTAATAGAAAAGTAAACACCTGAATATGAGCTGTCTTTAAAAGTACTATGAAGTGCATGGGGAAAAAAATCATAATAAAAATAAATGTGAAATAATCTGCAAAGGGTACTAACCAAGAAAGCTGTTTTGTCTGCCTTGTGGTATTATGACAGAATGAAAAGGACCTTTCTGACCAACATGAATTTTAAACTGTAGTGGTGCAATATCACCAAATGGATTTCATCATTTAAGCATGTTCACAAACCAACTTAAAACTAAGTTATCAAGGAACAAACAAGTTCTTCAAAACATAAACTATATAGTATTGTATGGTCAGAAAGAGTTGAGTTAGGGAGGGTTTGGGCAGAAATGCAAGCAAGAAATATTTGAGAAGACAAAGGCTTTGCTGTTCAGTGGTGCACAAGCTTTCATGAATGGCCTTCTGCAGAGAAATGGTGAATCTTCTACACTGATTCAGATTACTAGCCCTGGTGGCAATGATCAAGACTCAAGCAACTGGTTTGGGCAGACCGTTATTGGCAAAGATGGAAAGCTGCTGAAAAGCATGTCTGCATCACACAAAGCTGTACTCCAGGCATGTTCCAGAGCCTGCTCTGCTTGTGTGAGATCTGCTGGTGCCATTGATAAATGTACCCAGTGTGATCAATTAATATGTCAGAGTTGCAGCAAATCATGTAGCTACTGTAGCAGAATCTAGTGACAACCTTTGATGGGAACTGTGAGAAGACATTGTGCAATGACTGCTTATTGTAGAGCTGAGATTGATAACAAATGGTACTTCATTGTCCTACAGTGAGAAGAGAACAGTCTCCAGAAAGAACTTATGTATTTATTGCTGCTTTTGTAATTTAATTAAGCAAGTTCGAATAATTCCACATTTTGCCTTATTTCCTAGTCGCAGTATATCCAGTTTGTTTGTTTGATTTTCAAGCATAGAATTCAGACAGACAGGGGTGGCATACACACAAAAGTTGTGGAAGACTGTGGATGGGCACATACATACAGAAGGACACATAATGATGGTGATGGTTGGACAATGAACAAAGAATGGTGGATAAGACATAAGGAAGGGAAAACAGGACAAGGATGAGGGAGTACTGGCATGATTGGGTGCCAGGCTGACCCAAAGAGCAACAAACCCAGGAACCTGGTGGCTGATGTTATGGGATAATTGCTCCCCAGGGGGCCTGATGGGTGGGGCCTGCTATTTTCATGAATTCACCAGTCAAACAAGAAGGACAGACACAATGTCAAAGCAGGGATACAATTGATGGTACATCTTGGCAGCCATAAGCCTCAACAGTTGATGCAAGAAGATCACTGCAGACTCCTCCAGTCTACTTTCAGGAGAGGAGCCTTTATCCCCTCCTGAGAAGTGGATGCAAAGTGTACTACTGACTTCTCTAGGTCACTTCCAGCAAGGAAGTTGTCAATCTCTTGCTGAGAGAAAGACTTAGAAGGCAAAACACATCAGACATTCATTATAGCACAACATGCCAAAGCAACACACGGTACATCAAAAAAGGAAATAATGTTACTTTTCGGAGATGTATTACCAATAGCCTTTCCACACATTCAGATCCAATTTGTCTAAATAGTGATAGTGTAACGGGAAGGGCTTTTTGTAAGGTAAAATGCACATTAGGGTTATGGTCTGGATTAGGATTAGCATTCATTACTAAAGTGGAGCAGGGTGGCTTTGTATTTTCAACCACAATTACAAGAAATCAAAAGTGACATTTTGGTTAATGGACAGTGCCTACACTTTGTCTAGTGTAGTCATTTATGCATTGCAAAGCTAAATATTTGCCAGATTAATACACAGTTAATTTTGTGCTTGTTCATTAAAACTCTAGATTTGGGAACATCTGTAATGATTTATATAATGTGCTATACTAGTTTTTATAAAAAAGCACATGTTAATCACATACAGAGTTTGGTTGTAACATACTTATAGTGCATGGAACACCATGATTATGCTCCAATATCAGGTGAAAAACATTCAGGTTCACCAATACCCTAGTGTGATATCCAACCTTAACAATGCTTAGAATGGTGCTTAAAAATTGTTAAGAGCACATCTGACACTAAAAGCTGACAGTGCTGACCAGTAAACAGCAGTAGCAGAACAGGAAAAGGCTTTGTTTCTGTCTGCTGTCTCTAGCATTGCAAGTAGTCAGTATTTAGGAACCAACTGTTTCCCTTAGACAGGGAATACATAACAGCATCTCCTGCTGTCTGTTTCACAGTTTTATCAGCTTTTAAAGCCAACAGAACACTTTGTGGTTCTTTTTTTCATTGATAATTTTTACATTTTTGTAACATGTAGTACATGGAGCAGGTTAATATCGATGCACTACAAAAAATGATGGTCAGATATCCGATTGAGAGGTATGGGGGGTTGCTATATTATGTGTTCTTGACAAGATGCAAGATTTACTTATTGAGCTTTGCTTTCTAGGTGAATTTCTTAGTATCCATGTCTCGAGCACATAATAAGTAGCTTACAACTGGAGATTCATTCATAATACTCTATATCTCACTATTCTCAGAGAAGTCAAACAGCTTCTAATGCAAATTTATTGACTCTTCTGTATTGCAAACCTCAGCTCATCAGTCGCTTGCCAATAGTAAATAATATCAAAGTGTATAATCACAGAATCACATCAGTATTGCCTTTATTAGGTATGTGTTATCAATCTAATTTCCCTATTTGATTCAAATATCCCAATACACAATCCTCATGAACCCTTTTAATCTTTTTTTTTTTAGCCCACAAATGAAAGCATATTTCAGTATTAATGGTCAGATTTATTAACAAAAGACATGAAAAAAACACAAGAAACAGTCATGCAAAACTCATGTAATCAAATAAGAAAATGCAAAGAGATAATCAAAACTCTCAATTGTACTTATTTTGGAGGAACATTCCTATTTTCAGGCATGATTTATCACATAATGCACCTATTTCTGGAGGTATGTCCCTATTTTCAGGCTTGGTTTCCCCCTCACACAGTTTTCTGAATTCAACTTATCACACATGATTTTTGAAGCTGTCTAGTACACAGAAGACTGCACTGCATGACCTACATACTAGTGACACCAATAATTTAAAGAAAGAGGACACACCGTACATCTCCCTTTTTCAGAAACAAAAATAAATGACTGTGGAATCATTAGCAATACAGTTCACTAAAATATACAGATTGTACAGTCTCTTTGATATTACACTTATATTTTTCCATCATTTTATTACTCAGTTTTTTAAATGTTTTTTGAGCAGTATCCTCCATACCTACTGGAAGTGGGAAGACTTGTGTGCTATGTGGTTTTCACAGTTTATGCTAAATAGACATCCAGATTTTTGGCTGCATGCAACTACTTTTCATGAGTCTTTGTACCTATTTTCAAAATCTACAGATGAAAGGTGTGTAAGAAGGATATAAAAATAAAAAATATATATCATAATGGAAGCAATCGCCAAGGTGTAGAGGGAAAAAGCCCCTTGATGACCTAGGTTCAATTAATAGCTCAGGTGTCTAAAGTGCTAAAAGGGGGAGTATGGGACTGCCTGTCCTGGAGCTGGTGTGTACTTAGATACACATTGATTGTGATCCATGGTAGAAGCGGATATATACACAGAGTGTTGTCCAAATGAGAGAAAAGGTGGAAAATGTTGACCAGCTCACAGCAGAAGTGGAACAATGCACCATGGTACTATTGCATATCCACCCCTGGATGCGAGCAAGGATATATGGAGGAAGGAAAGACAGGGCTTAATTGGAAAAACACATCTCAAGAGCAATATTAGTTTGTACCACGAGCTTCACTCCTCAACATCTGCAAGTATGGGTTAGAGTAAGTCCAGAGGAGGAAAAGCAGTGCCTGGTAGATCTTGTGGATGAAAAGAAGACCTGGTGTAGCTGAAGATCAATTGTAAAAGGATAAAAGTATATTATAAAGGGCATATAACAAAAATCAACTTCCACAACCTTTTGAGATCAAGAAAACTTCAATTTCTGCAACATAGAAACATTGTTCCATTTCTGATGATATAAACCTTCACATCTACCTGTCCATAAAAATTTTAGGACACTCACAAGTAATTTATCAAAATAATCAGCATCACTATGAAACTTACTTTGAGAGAATAACCATGAGTGAAATGACCTAAGGTCATATTAGGAAGTCTGTTATGAAAGATGTGTGAAAAATGATTAAAAAAAAAGTTTTGTCTTCTTGAGCACTGAGGACATGAATAAAGTCCAAGTATGGAAGAATAGATCAACAAGCATGCATTTAAAAGTCATGGACCAAAGCTATAAACCAGTAAAAATGATGTAATACAAAAATGTTGCTAGTATAACAGTAATTATAAATAGCATAAAACATTAATAACAGTCCCCAGGATTCAGTAAGGTTCCGTGCAGGAATGACTTATTCCTGCATGGAAGCGATCGTTTGGGAGCAGCACAGCAGCACGCCATGCACAGTAATGAAGGCGTGCTGCCTCTGCTCCTAAATGGACATGGAGCATGGATGAGGGCAGGGGGTATGTCTGAGAGCAGAGCTCTCACAATACACATGCCCCTGCACTCAGGAAGTGCAGTTTGGCAATAACAATGAGCAAGAACGCTCATAGGTGGTTGCATACCTCCCAACTGTAGAAATCATTGCATAATGTCTACATTTGTTGCCCATACAGTAGGCCTGTACCCCAGTTGTACCCTGAAATCATGGGATAATGTCAGGAATGAAATAATGGCATCCATGTGAGTGTCAGACACCAGCATCTATCAGAAAACATATATAAAAACCAGTCCTCTTACTCTAGCAACTGTCCAGAGTTTATAAGAGCAATAATTAAAATATGTCCATAGTTGGACCTCATGTTGTCAACCTTTGTCCAGATAATGTGCATTAAGAGGTTGAGAGGTATGGGGGGGTTGCTAAGAGTCTGCCAAATGTGCAGATGCATGCAGGAATCCACAGCAATAAGAGAAACCTTTCCCTGCAAGAGAAAATAGCAGTAGAAACATTTTTTATCAAACAGATTAAATTTAACCATAGGTGCATGGGTTTGCCCATTGCTTAGCTCCACATACTGTAGCTTAAATGGCACAAGAAGATAAATAGCAAGATACATGCAAATGAAGTAATACTGCAATAGTGTAGTGGTCAGAGCGTTCGCCTTGTGAGCAGTCATTCGCGGTTTGATTTACACTGCAGTAAATTCCATTTTCCATGTCAAATCACTCTATGAACATTTTTTTTGCCATGCAACCTACTAAATAACATATATTTATGAGTGGAGTACTGCGTTAAATGCAGATGTGAGGTGTCATTGTAATAATGTTGTAAAATCCAGAGATAAACACAAGTGCCCCATACAGTATATGTACACATGAATCAGGGATACAAATTGAAGGTATAATGTGTAATGAATGATAAATCCATAGAGTATCTAAATCCACCAGCTTCCCAAGAACCATGATACATTTCTATCTAAATTAGTGTGGGGGTAAGTGGGAGTAAGCACTTGTAAGCAGTAGTAAGTGGTTTTAAGCATATTTGTGTGGGGGTAAGCAATGCACACACAGGTTAAGCAATATTGAAGCTAACTCCCTGTAAGCATATTTAACTGGAAGTTATCATTGCTTACTGTCACGCAAACCCACACAAACCCACTTACAATTGCTTAAATGTGCCTTAATCACTCTGTATCTAACAGCCACTGTTCTGCCAAGCAACAAAATAAACAGCCTTGCAGGTCTTGAACACAAGACCCTGTACATATAGTCACAATAGTTAACCAGTAAGCCATCACAACAGTACATAAGATTAAGGTATCCCCAAACAGATCCTCACTATAGGAAAATCAAAATTTACATAAGAAAGGAATCTATCTATATATATATATATATATATATATATATATATATATATATATATATATATATTTTTTTTTTTTTATGTTGTATAACCTACTTCATAGCATAAATATGTGAACTGGAGTACTGCATTAAGTCCAGATGTGAGGAGGTGTCATTGTAATAAAGTGCTGAAATCCCCCAATAAACACAAGGACCCCATACGGTGTATGTACACATGAATCATGGATACCAAACACATATATAACATGTAATGAATGATAAATCAATGCCAAACAATAAATAGTGTGCAAATTTAAAATTAAGCAATGTTAAGCATTACACACCCCTGCTTATTAGGTGTAAGCAATGTGTAGGCCAGCTAAATAAGTTTGCCCATTGGTATACCCCTTTAAGCGATGGCAACCTTAGGTAAGCAGGTTTGCCCACAGCTTAGCATTTTCAAAGCCATCCAATCATGGCAAAGTGTGGGACATTGGCCCTATTTAAACCCCACATGCGAGAATACATCTCATAACAGGTTGCAGCTTCCTCCTGTAGGCACTGTGGCTGGTGTGGGTGAAGGCTTGTGCTTCCAAGCACAGTGCTGGGACATCCAGGAGTCCAAAGTCATGGCAAGACTTCCTGTTAAAGACCATGACCAGAGACTGCTGCAGTCCCAGTATCAGGATTCTCAATATAAAGCGGAAGCCTGGGACCGTTTCACCCATGACCTCAATAGTGCCATTGGCATCCCTCGAACTGGTGAGCAGGTCGGTCATCACTATGCTGACCTGAAACAGAGAAAGAGGGAGCTCTTGGATCAGTGGTTCCAAGAGGCTAGGCAGATGGGTGATGTCCCAGCCATATGTAGGTATAAGTCTACTACCTATTTAATAATTGCCAGCTCATGTATATTATGGATAGGTATGGCAAATATTCTTCTTATGTCTTTGACAGCAGCAAACATGTGGGCTGTGAATCGGGAAGCCCATGCCTATCGACTCCAGAGGTTGTGTCATGAGGCAGGTTAGTAATAATCTTGCATTTACTGTCATAACAAATAAATCTAAAAGTAGTACAACGTTAATTGCTAGTATAAAATCTGTACTGTGTATGGCACGTACTGAATAAACCAGAGAATATGGCAGGAAGAGTCTCATATATGTTGTATGTAAATAAAAGGTTAACAGCCTGGCATTAAATGTCTAACTCCTGGACTGCTTGTGTTTACTCTGGTATCGTATGGTAATATAGTGTTGCAATCTCTTAATAGTACTGTTGTGTTAAGCACTGTTACCCACACTGTGCTACATAAATAAAATGTGTAGGAATGTCTGTATATGACTGTTGAAATCACAAGGTCTTATTGTACAACTGAGAGAGACTTAGAAAACAGTGAAAAGATAGATAACATAATCTAAATAGCACACTCAACTGGGACGTGAAGTGTTGTATTTTTAGCACACACAGCCATAGTTCGAATCCTGGGAGCGGTAGTAAATTGTATGCAGACTCACACCCCATAACTGTACAGATATTGTCAAAAAGTCCAGATAACAGGTGTAAGTCCCATGCCTGTCACCCTGTCCCCCTGGCAAATCAGTAGGATGATCCCAGATGTTTAGGCAGCAAATAGTGACATACAACTGATTGTCAGGCATCATAACTGTCAGAAATATATCTATAAGAACAAACCTGTCACTCTAGCAACTCAACAAAGTGTATGAGAGTAATAAGCAAAGTATGTCCGAACTCCAACCCCATGTTGTGAAGCTGTGACCAGAGTGTGTGCAGTAACAGAGTGTGACATATGTGCATAATAATAATGTGGAATCTGGTAATATGTGTGGCAACACTCAGGTAATGTTAACAAACATTCCCCCCACAGGTCTGTCAGATATGAAAACTGTGCCTAGAAATAAAAGATTGAAATCCTGGACTGGTACTGTTTAGTCTGGTATTGTATGGCAGTGTTAGTGTTGCACTATCTCTAACTAATAAGGTATTACTCATCACTGTCATCCACACACTGATACATAATAAAACTGTCTAGGAAACCCTGTATAAGAGTGTTGTAATTACAAGGTCAGATTGTAAAACCACGGGAGACTTATAGACAGAATTCAGAGAAAAGATACACAGCAATATCTATATAGCACACTCAACTGTGATGTACACTGTTTTATTTTTAGCACACACAGCCACGGTTCGAATCCTGGGAGTGGTAGTAAGCTGTATGCAGAATCATACCCCTTGACTGTACAGATCGGTCTGGAATGCCCAGATAATTGGCCCATATCTGCTAGCTGTTAACCTGTCCCCCTGGCATATCACTGTGCTAATCTCTGACATTTAAGCAGCATTTAATGTCATATAATTGACTGTCAGGCCTGTAAATATTTGGAAAATTTATATGAAAACAAACCTGTCATTATACACCTCACCAAAGGTATATGAGGCCAATAGTCAAAATATGTCCCAGTTTCACCTGCATGTTGTCAAGACATGCCCAGATTGTGTGCAATAAGAGATGGAGAGATATGTGTATAACATAAACCTGGAATCTGGCAATATGCGTAGAAACAGTCATATAGTGTTAACAAACAATACCTCCACAGGTATACCAGGTTAGACGTGTATACTGCAGGTAAAACACAGTTCATGTATATAGTTGTCTATGTCCATACCACTGTCCAAACTAAGGCCATAGGGTAGTGTAATAATATCTGTAAGGTACAGATCACAGCACTGACTAAGAAAGTAATGAGAACTACAGGGATGTACAAGTTGTTAATTGACATCTTTCTCTCCCCCCTACCATATCTGCAACAATAAACTAAATACACAACTCAATAGGTATGTGTACAATTAAATCTACTGTTGGGACATATGTCCTATTGTTTGATAAATATTGAAATTTGTTTCTATGCATGTGCCATGTTGAAATACTCCCACATCAGTGGCATGCTGCCATCAATGTACCTGCATGCTGTTGTAATGGCGACTGTGGTTCCATATATGCATGTGTTCTGTTTGCTATGCATCTGTTCCATATCTGGTGTTTTGAGTTAATGGGAATATCTATGCATG